>NW_018245560.1:70701-72176 GCF_001263595.1 Phalaenopsis equestris
AGAAATCATTGTCAAACCAACAACAAGTTTCCATTAAATCCAAAAGTAGTCTCAAAATAAAAATATAAAAACTTATCTTAAGTCCTCCACCAAACTCTTGAAGTTTCTTTGAATCTCTTCTCTTTTACAACACTCTCAATATAAAACTAAAATAAACAAGATAAATATGTGGTGCTTGAAAATCTCTCCAACTAACTCCCCAATTTTAGAACTTTCAAAACTTTCCTAGTACTTTTAGGACCCTTTTCAAATTCTCAATCTTCCTTCTTTTATTATTCTCCATAAGGTGCCTTGGTATCTCTTCAAAATGTGTCTTGATTCAATGTATTTCTCCAAGAGATGCATCCTTCTGCAATAATTTTCATCCATGGTGGTTGTAACCATCTATTTAGCCAATAGGGGGTAAAAACAGTGCCTCTAAAAACTCTTTAAAATTTGCAAAAACCAAATTTACTCATCCAATAACTGCCACTGGCGCTTAAGCGCAGGGCCTCTGGCACTTAGGCGAGGCCTTTTTTGTTTATCTGGAGCTTAAGCGCTGGATCTGACACTTAGGCGCCAAAACACTTTTGCCCATTTTTTCACTTATTTGCTCCAAATTTGATCCTTTTTCACTCCTTTAAGCATTTTTCACCTTTTTAGATGTACCTGAAAGAAAAACACAAAAATAACTTCCCTTAAAGCGCAATATCTCAAAAATAAGTATAAAAATGTGTCTAAAAATACTATATATTTTAGGCGTATCAAAAACCCCAAACTTAAAATGTTACTGTCCTCAAGTGACACTTCAATCTTTAAAAACTAAATATGTATGATATCTATATTTGTTTCTTTAGGAGTTACTAAAATTTAGATTTAGAAATATAGTAGTCTAATTTAGAAAAAAAATATTCAGTGTAAATGAGACCAACTTAAAGTTTATAAATCTTTAATGTTAAAAAAGATGAAAATATGAGTTCCTATCTAATTCAGAAATATTGTAAGTCTTCCAAATTTAGAATTTAGTTCTTATATTATGTCCACTTAAAAATTTTATTAAGAATAATTTTGCTTAATATATTATAGCTATAAGCTTAAGATTTTCTCAAGTCTTATACTTTAAAAAGATCATTGTAGAACCAATTTTTGATTAGGCACTAATCCTCAACCTTATCCTCCCTCATTTTTTATTCTTCTTCTTTTTTTTTCCTTTTTCTTTTTCTTTTCTTTTTTCTTTTTCTTTTTCTTTTCTTTTTCTTTTTTTTAGGTAAGGATTACTATATTTGGATAGGTCTTTAATAGTTTTGAATTCTACTTTTCTTTTTCTAAAGCAAAGTCTTGATACAAAACTTTTACTTATAAATATATGAATAGCTTTGAAAATTATTTTTAATAAAAGAAATTTAAGTATTAAAAATAAAAGCCTAAATTTCTAAAATTTTCAAAAATAGAATGTTTCTTACTAAAGATAGTTACTTATATTAATCATTTTCTAC
>NW_018245560.1:72547-80635 GCF_001263595.1 Phalaenopsis equestris
CAAACTAACACACTAACTTGACTTCACAATCTCAACATAAAAACAAACTCACAAACATGATAAAAGAAAAATACAAGGTAACAGTTACTGAAATTTAATATTTAGGACATAAGTTAGCAAGATTTTCATCTTTTCAAAAGATATAAAATTAAGTTAAGTTCTAAACTAACTAAATCACAAAAATCACAATAATTACTACCCTAGAATTTTAAAACAAACTACTAACTAACACAAACATCACAATAACAATAAAATACAAAAGTCTAAAACACAATACATAGTACATATCATCACAAAGATGCAAATGTAGCAATACCACACCACATAGTCCCCAACATAGAAATAAACAACACATCACAAATCTCAAGTTTAAAGAACATAGTCTAACACATATTATAAACATAAAAATCTCTCAATTCTACTCCTCATCTTCTAAATCACCGCTATACCACTTTTCTGCAGGCTCATAATCAGGATATCGAGGATATGAAGAAAATTGAACTCCTGGGTCACCCCTAATTAGGTTCTCCAGAGATGAGTGAAATTTCTTTTCATAGTCACTCTTTCTCCTACTATATCTATTAGTATGCTCTGTAAAAAGCTCTAAATTCTGAACTTTATCAACTGTAAAATTAATATGATTCATCGTCCTCTACAATAATTGATCTTGGGTCTCAGTAACGTCACCTCTAGATGTAGAAGCACATGAGGTAGATGGTCTAGATGTATAGAAGCAACATAGGTAGAAGCACCATACGTCTCCATTCCATAACTTCTAGAAGATCCTCATCTCCAGTCAAAAATATAATGCTCAGAATAAGTATTCACATTCACCTTAGTGATGGGCTTTAGAGGTAACAACACTTCCTCCCAGCTATCATATTTAACTTCAGCCTGCTCACACAAAGAAAAGATCAAGGAATCAAATCCCAGACCTACAGTAGTAAAGACAGTGGCAGAGCTGATGATAGTTTGATAAATAAAAGCTCCTATGTTGATGAGCTTTCCTTCCTGAATACAATAATTTAACGTCATTCTCTCTCTGGTCACTTCACTAAGATGATTTGTTGGTAGCAGACGAGCAGAAATAAAATAGTGTCAGGCCTTTGAAGGTGCACATAACTTTGAAGTTGGGAAGTTGGCTCTCCTCTCATTAGTGATCTCTTAAAGTCCTCTTCCAACAATCAAGTAAGAAATAATCTCATCTAACTCCGCTTTAGCTGAACTATAATTTGCATAAAAACATAATGCATCAGATGGCAGATGATAAAATAAGTTGATTACCTCTAGTGAAAAAGGTACCAACTTTCCTCGAACCATGACTCTATTGTTTTCAACTTCAGGAAGGTTTGCATAGAACTCCCTAACAATAGATATAACCGTCACAACAGAGAAACAAAATAATCGTTCGCACTGTCGGGGAACAATCAATTCCTCTACATCTCCACCTGGATTCCTAAAACACCGCTCCTGAATCAGTTTTCGTGATTGCAACGCATCACTGTACCGATCTTGAGCCTTCAAACTAACAAATTTACTCGAATTGAAAGGTCTCTTTCCTTTGCTCCTCATTCTTGGTGCCATTCAATAAATTTTATAAATTCCAAAAATAGCTCCAAAAATCAAATCTAAATTACTAAACTAAACTTCCAAAGTATAAACTACACTTCCCATGCAATTTTCATAGATTTTTTTCTCATTTTTCACCCTGAATAGTGAATTTTTGAATTTCTCCAAATGTGCTCAAAATACATAGTGAAAATCCAAAATTTCTGCATAGAAGTAAAGCTCTTACCTCAAGGAACTTGGATCTAGTAAATTACACTTGATTCCACCAAGAAATCTTCACTTTAGATGTGCCATAGCCCTTAAAAATCACAAACTTGAGAGGTTGAAGGTGACAATGGCGTTAAAAATGGTGATTTTCGAGCTGAAATTTCACTTTTAACCGTTCGTGAACTTTTTCGCAAACCGGTTTTCGTGAACCGACGCTTAAGTGATGGTAAATGGCATTTAGGCGCCTGCCTCTCGGGTTAGTTCGCGCTTAAGCATGAGATGTAGCGCTTAAGCGCCAGTGAACGATTTTCAAAATTTTTAAATTAAAGTAAAATGCACTATTTATCTAAGTAAACCACCCTTAAATGGTCTCATAGCACTTAAATGACTATTTTCAACTTCCTATAACTCCCCCCTCTCTCAAAATTCTCCATAATAACAATTTCAATTCGAGGCTAATCATAACACAAATTTTCACACAAACAAACTAATATTAATTCACAAATGAGTACCAATACAATTTAAACACGTAATTCTCACTCCAAATAGCCTTGGATGAGAAAATTTTCCTAAGTACAAATACATAACAGTCATTTCACAATTAAACACATATAAGAAGTCATAAATTCTAAAAACAAGACTTAAACACTAAACCACTTGAAAATAACAACTTCTAACACACAAATTCTAACACTAAACTTAATTCCATTCTTCATTCAAAGGAACAAATTCCTATCTTTCATTAGTCTCTCCAGGAATATAGAGCCATGGTGACAAGCTCTGATACTATCTTCTTCAATCCACTTCTGGTTTTTGAACATCACTTTATCCGCTTCCTTTATATAACTTGTGTGGCTAAATTGAATCTTCAATTGCCATCCAATATGCTCTAGATGTGCATGCAACTCAAGTACTTTGGTCTCAAATAAAGCCACAGTATTATTTTCCATTTTGTTGATATTCTCTGATATCCCTTCAATACTAACAGCTAAGAAGCCGTTATACATCTCTTGTGCACTTTGACTAATGAACTTTTTCCTTATGATTTCTTCCTTTTTCTTCAAACCTTTCTCCCATGAAGACGTTTTCTCTAAATCTCACTTTCTCTTAAACTTTTAGTGCTAGAAATGATTTGAGGTGAAATTCCTTCACAAAACCCTTCTATTTATAGACCTAAATCCTTCTAATAACTCCTAGATACGTTTAGAAATTCCCTTGGCATGTTTTTAAAAACTAATTGGCGGTTAAACCTTCTAGAATATTAATTTTTCATATGTGATCATACATGTGTTTAAACTGCCACGCTTAAGCTCCAGTGCACATTTTTGCACTAGTCAACTTAACATCCAAATTCTCATTCTAACATGTCTTGGTCACTAAATAAAGTCTTAAAATATTTCAAAATACATAATAGTTTCAAAAATACTGCCCAAATTTTCTTAATAACACATAAAAAAATAATCAAAATAAAAACACTCTGATAACTATGGGTTGCCTCCCACAAAACACTTGGTTTTACGTCATCAGCCCGACGTAACCAGTGCTTCTGGTTGACCCAACATCATTTCATCATTAAATTTTTGTTGATCCCCTATAAAATAAGGTTTTAGTCTATTTCCATTAACTTTAAATATTTTCTCAGACTTAGAATCTTTAATATCCACAACTCCATAAGGATAAACTTTTATCACAACAAATGGGCCCATCCACCTGGACTTAAGTACATAGATTTAAATCAAGAAGTAAATGATGTACATAGATTTAAATCATCACAACTTCTTCCAATATTAAAGATCAATACTCTCCACAACTTCCATCCAACACTTAATTACTTATCATTTTAAGATGAAAGATAAAGAAAACTACTCAAAATCCATAGAGTCATTGTCAAACCATCAACAAGTCTCAATTAAAAGCAAAAGTAGTCTAAAAAAAAATAAAAACTTATCTCATGTTCTCCATCAAACTCTTGAAGTTTCTTTGAATCTCTTCTCTTTTATAACACTCTCAATATAAAGATAAAATAAAATGGATAAATATGTGGTGCCTGAAAATCTCTCCAACTAACTCCCCAATTTTAGAACTTTCAAAATTTCTTTTATAATTCTTCAAAAGTTGTCTGATATCACTTCAAAATATGTCTTCATTCGATGTATTTCCCCAAGAGATGCATCCTTTCGCAATAATTTTCGTCCATGGTGGTTGTAACCAAATATTAAGCCAATAGGTGCCTCAAAAACCTCTTCAAAATTTACAAAAATCAAATTTACTCATCCAATAACTGCCATTGGCGCTTAAGCGTGGGGACTCTGGCGCTTAGGCACGGCCTTCTCTGTTTAATCGGCGCTTAAGCGTCGGATCTGGCGCTTAGGTGCCAAAACACTTTTGCCCAATTTTTCACCTATTTGCTCCAAATTTGATCCTTTTTCACTCCTTTAAGCATTTCTCACCTTTTTAACTGTACCTGAAAGAAAAACACAAAAATACCTTCCATTAAAGCATAATATCTCAAAAATAGGTATAAAAATGTGTCTTAAAACACTATATATTTTAGGTGTATCACTGGTGGATCATTAATGTCAAAACCATTCGATGAAGCATATTCTTTAATTAAAGAAATATCTACTAATAATTTTTAATGGCCCTCTAAAAGGGTAAATTCAACAAGTGTGGCCAATATTTATAATTATGATGCATCAACAAGTGTAGCCAATATTTATAATTATGATGCAATATCTATGTTAGCTCCACAAATAGCTGCTATATCGAAGAAGATTGACTAATATGGAATGAATTATTCTCAAACATAGCCTGTGCTTGAGGAAAATTTATTGGGACAAAAGATATAATCACAATCTTCTTATGAGACCTTAAATGCAATAAATAATCATTCTAATAACCCTTATCTAATAACGCTTATGCCAATTATTATAATCTCGGTTGGAAGAATCATCTAAATTTTAGTTGGAGTACTAATAATTCTAATGCTGCAAATCCACAATCGGGAAATAACACTGCGAACCCATTGAGAAACTCCAACAATCAAGGAAATCTAACTTATAAACCTTATTACCCTCCAAGATTTAATAATTTGCAGAGTAAGGAGAAATGGTTATGAATGGTTGTGAATGGAAGAATTGATATTGCAATTGGAGAGTCAATTACAAAGCCAAGGAGCTGCAATTAGAAACATGAAAAATCAATTCGGATGTATTGCTACCACACTTAGAAATAGACCCCCAAGAACATGGTCTGGTAATGTTCAAGTAAATCCTAAAGATCAGAACAAAGAGCAACAATTTAAGGTTATTCTAAGGTTATTCAACTTAGAAGTGGAAAGGAATTAGAAAATAGAGTTAAAAAAGAAGTGGAAGTTGAAGTTGAAAAATATGAGATGGGAAATGAAAAATTTGGTGTAGATTTTCAGTTTGAGTAAGAATATCCTATTAAACCAATGAAAATTACTGTAGAACGACCACCACCTCCATATCCTCAAAGATTCAAGAAAAAAAATAGAGACAACCAATTTTCAAAATTTTTAGAAATATTAAGAAAATTAACGATAAACATTCCATTTGTTGAAGCCTTAGAACAAATGCCAAGTTATGTGAAGTTCATGAAGGATATACCATGAAAGAAAAGGAAGTTTGTAGATAACGAGACTGTTGCACTCAGTGAAGAGTGTAGCGCTATAATTCAGAAAAAGCTTCCTGAAACGCTATTAGCGCTATAATTCAGAAAAAGCTTCCTGAAAAACTAAAAGGTCCTGGAAGTTCACAATTCCTTTTGCTATTGGTGAAATATTTTTTGGAGAAGCTTTATATGATTTAGGAGCCAGTATTAATCTTATTTTGTTATCAATTTTCATAAGGTTGGGCTTAGGAGATATTTCTCCTATGACTGTAACACTTCAGTTAGTTGATCGTTTGAGTACCTATCCTAAAGGAGGTATAGAAGATGTTTTGGTAAAAGTTGATAAATTGATCTTTTCTGTGGACTTTATTGTATTAAAATGGAGGAAGATAAAGAAATTCCTATCATTTTAGGAAGACTATTCCTTGCCACTGGAAGAGCTTTGATAGATGTGCAGAAAGGAGAACTAACTATGAAAGTTAGTGATAAAGAGGTTACATTTAATATTGTAAAATCAATGAGATACCCTACAAAAGAGCAAGAGATTGAATGCTTCAGAATGGATATTAATGAATATCTAAACCATGAATATTTCAAAAAACATTAGAAAGAGAATTTTAAAAGGAATATATGAAATATCAAGATGAGGATAAAATTTAAGATGAATCTACGGAAATGAGCAAAGAAGATTTGGATTATGTTCATGAAAAATTTGAAATGTTAGATCCTACAGAAAGTAATAAGAATTTAATTTAATCTATTAAGAAACCTCCTGAATTAGAATTGAAAACACTTCCTACACATTTAAAGTATGCATTCTTAGGAGATTTATCTACATTACCTGTTATAGTATCCTCAAAATTAACTGATGAGAAAAAATAATAGTTGTTGCAAACTTTAAGAAGATATACAAAAGCCTTTGGATGCACATTAGCTGATATTAAAGGAATCAGTCCTTCATCTTGTATGCATAGAATTATATTGGAAGATCACCATGAACCAAGAGCTAATCCTCAAAGGAGATTAAATCCTACGATGAAGGAAGTTGTTAAGAAAGAAATTTTAAAATGGTTAGATGTTGGAATAATATATCCTACTTCAGACAATGCTTGGGTAAGTCCAATTCATTGTGTTCCAAAGAAAGAAGGTGTGACTGTAGTGTCAAATGAGAATAATGAATTAATACCTACAAGGCAGCGAATCTGCATAGAATATAGAAAATTAAATTCTACCACCAGGAATGATCATTTTCCTTTACCCTTTTTGGACCAGATGTTGGATAGGCTGGATGGGCTTAAATATTTTTGTTTTCTAAATAAATATAACAGTTATCATCAAATACCTATAGCTTCAAAGGATCAGGAGAAAATAACATTTACTAGTCCTTATGGAACTTTTGCTTTTCGGCGAATGCTCTTTGGATTATGTAATGCGCCTGTAACATTTCAAAGATGTATGATGTCAATTTTCAGTGATTTAATTAAAAAAGGAATTGAAATCTTTATGAATGATTTTTCTGTGTTTGGAACTTGATTTGAAATATGTTTAAATCATTCAGAGAAAGTTCTTGAACGATGTAAAAAGACTAATCTCGTATTAAACTGGGAAAAATATCAATTTATAGTTGCAGGAGAAATTGTGCTTGGCATAAAATTTTAGAAAATGGAATGGAAGTAGATCCTGCAAAAATTCAGGTTATATCAAACTTACCTCCACCTATTAATGTAAGAGGAGTTAGGAGTTTTTTAGAACATGTTGGATTTTACAGGCGATATATTAAAGATTTTTCAAAAATTACTAAACCTTTATGCCAACTTCTAGAAAAAGATATAAAATTTGATTTCAACCAAGATTGCCTTAAAACCTTTGAAATTTTAAAAGAAAAATTGATCACTGCTCCTATAATTATTTCACCTGATTGGGAGAAACCTTTTAACTTAATGTGTGATGCTAGTGATTATGCAATTGGAGTTGTATTAGGGCAAAGTTATGAAGAGATTTTTAAAGTTATATACTATGCTAGTAAGACTCTTAATGATGCTCAGATTAACTACACCACAACTGAAAGAGAGTTATTAGTCATTGTGTATGCTTTTGATAAGTTTAGGTCATATCTAATTGGAGCTAAATATGTTGTGCATACTGACCATTCAACTATTAAATATTTGATGCAAAAGAAGGAAGCTAAACCAAAATTAATTAGATGGGTACTCCTGATGCAAGAGTGTGATTTTATAATAGTCGATAAGAAAGGGATTGATAATCAAATTTTGGATTATTTATCTAAGCTAGAACAAGAAGAAATACTTGACATGAAAAATGAAATTATTAAAACTTTTCCTGATGAACAACATTATATTGTAAAAGGATGGCAAATACCTTGGTATGTTGATATTGTAATTATATTGTTGTTGGTAATTTACCATATGAGTTAACAAAATAACAAGAAAAGAATAAATTCATTCACGATGCAAAGTCTTATTTTTTGGGATACCCCTATTTATATAAACAATGCAAAGATTTAGTAATGAGACGATCTGTGTCTTACAAAAAAAAATTAATAAATTATTCACAAATGTCATGATTATGAATTTGGAGGACATTTTGGGAATGATAGAACTGTTCATAAAATTTTGTAATCTGAATTTTATTGGCCTACTCTATTTAGAGATGTTAATA
>NW_018245560.1:80908-137349 GCF_001263595.1 Phalaenopsis equestris
AAATATATACATACATATATATATATATATATATATTGATTGTAGTGGATTATGTTTCAAAATAGATTGAAACAATCGCTTTACCTCAGTATGATGCTCAGAGTGTTCCAAAATTTTTAGTTAAAAATATTTTTATAATATATGGAATGCTTAGAGTAATCATTACGGATGGGGGATCTCATTTTAGAAATGCTATAATTGCAACATTGATCAAAAAATATAATATAATGCATAAAATTGTAACTACTTATAATCCCCAGACAAGTGGTTTAGCAGAAGTATCTAATTGTGAAATTAAGAGAATTTTTGAAAAAAAAGTGTCAATCCTACTAAGATGGATTTGTCTGTTTGATTAGATACTGCATTATGGGCATATAGGACTGCTTATAAGACACATATAGGTATGTCCCCTCATAGATTACATTTTGGGAAGACTTGTCATTTACCTGTAAAATTTGAGCTTAAAGCTTATTGTGCTATTAAGGAATTCAATTTCAATTTCAAAGACGCTGGTGAGAAAAGATTATTGAAATTGAATGAGCTTGAAGAAATTAGGAATGAATCTTACGATAATACTAGGATTTATAAGATTTATAAGGATACTAGGATTTATAAGGAAAGAATGAAAGAATGACATGATAAGAAGATAATTAAAAAGGAATTTGAACCTGAACAGGAAGTTTTATTATATGATACAAGATTGAAATTATGTCGTGGAAACTGAAGTCTGGGTGGAAAG
Organism: Phalaenopsis equestris; assembly: GCF_001263595.1. Taxonomy (NCBI): domain Eukaryota; kingdom Viridiplantae; phylum Streptophyta; class Magnoliopsida; order Asparagales; family Orchidaceae; genus Phalaenopsis; species Phalaenopsis equestris. The sequence goes on from NW_018245560.1 coordinate 81,648, forward strand.
GGTCATTCAAAGTTGTAGAACTCTATCCCTAAGGAGCTGTTAATATTGAAGAACCTAAGACTGGAAGGATATTTTAAGTAAATAGGCGCAGATTGAAATTATATTTTGTAGGGCAAAGACCAGTTTTTAAAGAAATTATAAGGTTTTGTCACTCAGAATAAAAACTAGGAATGTCGGGCTGACCAAGCGCTTTGTGGGAGGCAACCCATACTTATCGTTGTTTATTTTGCTTTTTGAGTTTTTGTTTTGAAAATTTTACATATATTTATATTTATGTTTTCATAGACTCCCTGTATTTAAGAAAATAATTTAAAAACATCTTTATTTACCTAATTTTATGGAAGTATTGAGAATTTTTTATCAAAATCAAAAATGCAATGATCTAAATCAAAAATGCAAATTTTTGGAACTGGCGCATGATGCACCGAATTCTAGAGAGCTAGTGCATGATGCGTCGTGCCGACGAAAATGACTTAAAACATTTTAAAAGGTGGTTTTTGGCAATTTTTGGCGGGTTCTTCTCTTTAAAACTCCTAAAATAGATTCCAAAGTCCCTTTTAGGGAACAAAACGAGGGAGGCGTGACTAGATTTCAATTCCAATGGTGTTCCACTCTAAAAATTCTGCTAGATTTGGTATTTTTAACCAGAGAAAGTTTGTCAGTTTCGATGCGCAGAAGTTGCATGATCGTGTTCTAGTGAAGAAGAGGCTAATCAAAGAAAGGAGGTTTGTGAATCGAGGATTCAATACACCGAATACTCAATTTGAAGAGATTATTGTGCAGAGACATTGGGAAGTGCTTTGTTACACTACTGTCACTGTAGTCATCCCTCTGGTGAAAGAGTTTTACTCAAAATTTACATGGAAACCACCAAGTATATGTGAAGCAGGTTTGTGCAATTCACTCCTTTAAGAATAAATGAGATGTTTATGATTGAAAATGTGCATATCTAGCATTACACAAATTTTACCCCTACGAGAGATAAAATGAATGAACTTTATCGATACCTTATGGATGAATTATCGATACCTTATGGATGAAGATATGGATGAAGATACAAATTGGGAGGCCAGAGATGATGAGAATGTAAATCATTGATAAATCCTGTTTCTAAGGCATGACACTTCTTTATTACATCGAAATTACTGCATACTATGAAAATCAGTAAGATAACTAAAGAGAGTGCTTTTTTAAATTACTGTATTCAAACAGAAAAACCTATTGATATTGGATCAATCATTGTGAAATCAATTTTGGGTTTGATTGTTAATGGGTCTGTAACCAGACTTGGACATCCATCTACTATTTTCCTACTATGCAGTCAATCACAAGTACCTTACGAGAGTTGGGAAAATGCTTCTTCCTTGGAAGCTGATGGATCTAGAAGTCTATTGCAACTGTATTGGAATGGGAGATGAAAACGATATGAATGTACTGATGGATCAGGGATTCCAGAATTCATCACCTATTCAGCCTTACCTCAATTCTAATGCACTTTTAAAAATGGTAAAGAATTAGAAAAGGAGGTGCGGAATCTTATGCATGCAATGGGCAATATTTCTGAAATGTTGGATCACTTGGATTGGAGTCTTAAAGAACATTTTGAGCATACTGGTCGTATTGACGATGATTTGGTACGTTTGTTCAAGAAACATGCTTGGATTGGGGAGAAATTGACTGATGAGTTTCCTTATCGACCCTTCTACAACTTGTATGTGCACTACCAATCTATGGGTAATATCCAAGAGGACAAGAGTGAAGAATATGTTTGAACTTAATCTATGCACAAAACATTTTATTTATTACTGCTTAATTTTGGTTGTTTGATGTGTTGGATTGCATTTACTTTTCTTGTTGAACTATATCGATGTTTGTATTAGAAATTTTGATGTTTAGATTTTAGTGTTAGGATGTTTTGGTTTGCTTTAAACACTGAAATAGATGTTTGTTGGCTTGATAAATATTCATTTGTAATAGTGCAAATTATATATATAAAAGTGAGTTTTCTGTTTTTTTTGTAAAAGATGGATGTTAGAGTAATGTTTAATTATGCTTATAAGGGTTCATTTGAGTTAATTAGAGGTAGACATAAAGAGGGACAGAGCATATTTTCATAGAAAACAAAATCTGGAAAAATAAGGCGTATACGCATGATGCGCCAGATTGGCGCATGATGCGCCAGATTGGCTCATGATGCACCAGATTACAAAGAGTTGGCGCATGATGCGCCAAATTCTCAAAAATATCAGATTGCCTAAAAAAATCGTAAAATCACACAGTAAAACTCCATTTTTACTGCTTGAGTCGTCTCCTACCTCTAAACCTTGACCTAGGGCTTCACATTGAGCGTGATAGACAAGATTTTGGAGGCTAAAAATCATAGATTTCATCTTCTCTTGATAAGAGCTTCACTTTAACTTAGAAATACTTTATTTTCACCAAGTACTTTTCCAACCTTATGGAAATCTGAAAATTTGGATTTTTGATGAAAAAGCTTGAATAAAACTCATGCTAAAAAGTTTCTTACCAAAAAATCTTACTTGGGGAGTTGGATTTTTTATTTTGTAATTTATTTGAAATATATTTTGATTTTGGTAGAATTTAAAATGGGTCCACAAGTAAAGACAGGAAGGACGGATGATTTTGATGAATGAAGATTTGTTAATTCTAAGGCCCAACACCGTTATAACACTCAAATTGAATCTAGAAGATTGATCCAACAACACTCAAATTGAATCTAGAAGATTGATCCAGGAACAGGCATTTGCTAACCCAGGTGGCGAGATTAAGAAGTTGATTCTTGCCAGAAATCGGAAACGATTTTGCTACTTCACTGTAGTAGTGATTGTGCCAATGATTCGAGAGTTTTATGCAAACTTGAGATTTACTGATGACGATCAAATTCTCATAAGAGGTAAGTAAGTTGAATTTTTAGCTGAAAGGATCAATACTTTTTATGGGATGAGGAATGTATTTCATGATGAATGCGCTGCATTCGTGATGATTGATTCATCACTGGATGAAGTGATTGCCTTGCTGACTGATGGAAAAGGAGAATGGTGGATTAAAAATAATAAGATAGTTAACTTCTCTGCTTCTATGTTGACTAGTCAGTCAAAGGTATATCACCACTTCATTTCTGCTAGATTACTACTAACAAATCATCTTGCCGTTGGAACGAAGGATAGGGATGTATTGAACTATTGCATTTAGAACATGAAAGCAATAAATATTGGTGCTCTTATAGTTCATCATGCACAAAGCATAGCTAAGAGCTCTATAGCTAGTGGTTTGTGTTACCCTGCACTGATTTTCACTCTTTGTAAAAAATCAGGAGTAGAATCTCATAAAAATGAATAAATATTACATCCATAAAATCCTATTAGGAAGCATATGATTCAGAGGGTTGAAGCATTTGTTGAATCTAGGGCTGAAAGAAGCGATAGACCCTCTACATCAGCTGTAGGGGCATCTACTTCTCGCCTTGCATCATTAGAAAATAGTATGGACCAACTCATATTCAACAAATGGATATAGTAAATATTTAGAATCAGATTGGAGAGATTAGAGCAAGAAATGCTTATAATGATGAGTATCAACAGAGGAAAGTATAGCATGATATAGCTTTTGAGGATGCTATGGTGAGGTATCTTAGGGGTGATACAATGTGGAATTTCCAACTTGCCCCAACTTTACTCCATATGCTCCTAGTCATGATGAAGAAGAAGAAGAAGAGGAAGATGAAAATGATGATGAGAAAGGTGATGAAGATTGATATTTTCTGGAGTTAATTTATTTGTTTTGTTTAGTTATTTGTTTGTTTGTATGTTGTTTGGATTTTATTTGGTTAGCATTTGATACTGTAGTAGTAAAATTTTTATTTTTGTTCTGTGGACTTAAAATTATAATAGTAACAGTAGATTTTTACTCTTTCTACATTTTTAGTATTTTCAGTTTTTGTTTCTGTTTTAAAATCTCAACAAATTCGATAAGATGTATTATGTTTCATTTAATTCTTTAAAGCCTATATGTATTTTAAAGTTAGTGCCTGCAGTATACCAGAGCCCAGTTTTATAGTCAGAAATCCTCTACAGGTTAGTTTTCACTTTCATGCATTTAGTTTTCACTTTCATGCATTTACTATTTTCTTTCACCAACTAAATTTTATACCAAAACATTTTAAAATATCAAAAAACTTAAGTTCAGGGGGAAGAAAAATTTCTTTTAAAAAGAAGTAAAGTAAATTTTATTTGTCTCAATTAACAATACTTAGATAACAAATTTTTAAAAACTAATTTAACATGACATGGGATTTTAAGATTAAACTTTAAATGAATATACTTAAGTTCATGAATATATGGTAAATTTAGGTAAAAGTTTTTAATAATGAAGGTTAATTCTAAAGTTAAAGATATTTGGTATGATAAGAAAAGACTAAGTTTTTCCATTTAAAGAAAAGAAAATTGTATTTTTGAAGTATTAAGAATTGTAGAGATTCAAGTAATAAGAAACTAATGAGAGTATGAAAATCATAAACTAATATGAATTTATCAAGTGAAGAAAGGTATGGAGCTTTAATTTTAAGAAGAAGATAGTGAAGTTCAAAATTATTAAAGGCTATCCAGATATAGTAATCCTCACTTGAAAAAGAAAAAGGAAAGAGAGGATTGAAAAGATACTAAAAGAAAGAAAAAGAAAAGAAAAATAAGTGAGGAGAAGCTTGAGGAAAAGTATAATAAAAAATTGGCTTCACTTGAATCAACTTAAGGAAAAAGCTTTATTACATTTTCTAAATTTATATTGGATTATCAGTAGCACTATTAGTAAAGTTTTCCTGAAGCTCTTTTTCATATGAATATTCTAAATGTCTTTGATATGACAAATTGTAATTTCTCTTAAAATAAATAGAGATTCAGAAATCTTAAAATTGACTAGTAAATACTCTTAGACTTAGAATTTGAATCTAAATTATTAAAGAATTTTCTTAAATTTTACTATTTTATTTATTCAACTAAAATATGAAAGTTATAAGTTAGTCTCTGTCCTAAGTCATATGCTTTTATGTAGTAAATGTGTCACTTGAGGACAAGTAACATTTAAGTTTGGGGGATTTTGATACACCAAAATAATATGTTGTTTTAAGTATATATTTTATGCTTATTTTTTGTGCAATTGTACTTTAAGGAATGGTATTTTTCATGTTTTTGCTATATGTATATCAGTTTTAGGCATTTGGAGCAAAAGTAGCAAAAAGGACGAAATTTGGAGCCAAAACAGAGAAGTTTCAAATTTTGGCGCATGATGCACCATATTGGCGCCAGATGCGTCAGATCGGTGCCAGTTGAATTGGGTCAGCGCCAGATGAGCCAGATCAACGCCAGATATGTCAAAACCCAGAACAGCGTGGTCTTTAGCAAATTAGCGCATGAGGCGTCAGATTGGCGCCAGATGCGTGTCGACACTATTTTAGTTGAGGAGTTGCTCATTGGATGCTGTCAGCCGTTCGAATCAAAATCTTGTCTCCCACTTCGGAAGGACATTTAATTTACATTTATTTATAGTTTATAAAAATATGAAATGAAACCAACCCCATATTTTTCATAGTTTAAATGAAAGAGCACTATACCTCTAACCCTGTATCTATCCCAAAGGATAAACACAAGACTTGAGGGTGAGGCTCGATCAAATAAACTAAAAAATATATGACATCCATTTGGTCTGCAAAATCATTTTATTTGCCGATAAGTTCCTCTATTCAATAAAAAGAATTAAATAGGGTTTATACTAAGCTGGATTCAAAAAAGCTTCCTATAAGGGTAAGCCCCTATAGTTAATTACATCTTAGATAACCAAAATCACCTAAGAAAACTCTCGATAAAAATCAAAAAATATTGTCTTCAAAGAGGTCAAAAGGATAGGACTTTTCAACGATATCGGACATTGAGGTGTGAAAAGGGAATGACTCAATTTGGAATATTTTGTTGTAGAGTTCAAGGAGGAAGATCTAGGGGATGTCATAGATCAAGTGGAGAACCTTGGTGACTTCCCAAGCTATCCTATTATTTGGCTTCAGTTTTTAGGAGAAATTGTTTAAATGTTTCATCTTGTCAATTTTATTAATTAGGATCTTACATTTATGTGAAACAATTGTGAACCGATCACACAAATAGCTTGGAAAGATTTGAGGATTTAGGTCGTGACGAACGACAACCTCAGAATCCTAAGACGAGTTACAACTTATATTGTACAACAGAGCTATATAAACGCCAAAAGATAAGTTGAGGATTTATGTTGCATAAGCAAACCACGTCAAAGTCATGTGGCTTGTTGTTTAGTTCTAAGGAAAGATATGTTGTTATAGATCCTCCTGCTGTTGAAGATGGTTGTGCTGCCCACAATCCTAGCTCCAAGTTCCTCGTCGTAACGAGTTTAAGTTTTCTAATGTGTCAGGTTATAATGTCAAATTAGATATCCCTATGGTTATGGTTTTTTAAATGTTAGGAGGGCATATTAAAGTTGGTTAGAGCGACACAGGTTAGGATCCTACGATTCCCTCATTCCTGTACCACTATTTTTTATTGGATTCACTTAGTCCAAATAAATCTACTAAACTCAATTTAATGAATTTCATACTTTCATTTAGACCATGGGAAGCCTCGTTAGCAACCATAGGTTACCTTCTCCGAGGGATTCCCGATCATCCAATAGAGACGTCTTTTTTTAATTACAGTTGTGGTTTTGTTATGTTTCTGATTAAATTTTGAGTTATTTTATATTTTGAATGTTGTGGCGGGGGGGGGTTGTTGTTTTGTTTGTTGTCTAACAGTTTTAGTTTTCATGCAGAGTGGCATCGTTGTTTAACATGCAAGTTTTGTAAGCATAAAGATACAATATGGAAAGTAAGAAAATACAGTACTATAAACTGTAAAAGCGTACCTAGCGAGTCTTCTCGTTCCACCACCTGAAAGGTCAGTACTTACAAGGCATGTATATAATATTGCAAGGAATTTAAATTGTTTAAATTGATGAATGTTTAGCTACCAAACCTCAGGCTATGATTTTATTGAGTCTTGGAAGATCCGTCTTGGAAGATCCTAGTCTTGGAAGATCCTAGTGGATAATTTTAGAAAAGCATATGACAAGTTCAATTTGTCCTTCAAATTATCCAAAAGATTTCAAAGTGCTCGAGTACTGAACTATTTTGAAGATCTCTTGAATTATTTTGAGTTCATTTCTGAATTTATCATATTGTTCCATTAACCATCTGAGTTTAGAGTGTTGCTACCCCGTTGCTCAATAAAACTTGATAATTTAATTATCCTAAGGATATGATACTCGATTATTCAATTGATGTTTCATTTAAGAGTTATGTGAGTGGGTGCCCCTAAGATAAATTTAGGTTATTTAAGATTGTGGTGCCCTCAATTAAGGTCAGGCTTGTAGTGTTTAAAGATATTAATCACTCATTATGTTCTCTTATAAATCTCATCAATTGAGCTTAGATATCAAGCCTAGGTTTTTACTAAGCCCTTAACAATCATGATAGGTGAAATGGTGATTATCAAGATTTTGATTTAAGTGATATGTATTCTTATCCAATGGTCAAATAATCCTCAATTTTGGGCTTAAGGCAAGTAAGTTATCATCTTTCCAACTTAAGCCTATCACTTAAGAATCGTTTGATCTTAGTTAACTTCCGAGTCATGAAAATTAGGAGGATTATGATTTTGTTGATGTTGTGCAAGGGTGGTGAATGAGTTTCTACCTTTTAATCATATTGTATTTCAATCATCCAAACATGTTTATTAAGATCAAAATTACTCATTTTCCCTTGCTTAATCGTAAATTTTGATTAAGGCACCAAAGTCTGAAATTAACACTTTTCCCTTGGGGAACTTCACCTCATAACTTACTAAACACAACTCAAATGACTTTGAGGGTTTAGAGTGTCATATCCATGAGGTAATTATAATGTTGGAAGGGAATATGTGGACCTCCCCAAGTTTAATTTAGTTTAGATAATTATTTAAATTTAGAAAATAGGACTTTCAAAGGTTAATTTATTTAATTATCCAAAATAAAGTTTGTGTTTATAGAAAAATTATTAATAGAATCTTAAGGTCAGAGAAACACCTAGACAAGATTTCATAATTTTTTGAATTAAATTATTATTATGATTTTTTTTTATTTTAATCAATTTCAATGATTAAATTAAATAAAAAATATTATTTTAATTACAAAAAATCATTTTTCATATTTTTAATAGACTCTTCTAAATTTAGAAAACTCAAAGAACCAATTTTTGTATTTTTGTGATTTTAAATTTATTTATTATAATTATTTTAATGGGAAAACTTCATTTGGAAATTATGAAAAATTCATTTTTAAGTTTCTAAAATTTATATTTTAACTTAGAAAAATTAAGAAAAATATTCTAATGCATTCTAAGTGATCAGAGGACATTTCCACTCATTTTGAACCATTTTTTGTATTTTTGAAAATTTTGATTATTTTAATTATTTTTAATTCAAAATACATTTCAAAAATGAAATATTTTCACAAAAAAATTGATTTTATTTTTATTAAATGCCCCTGGTCACAAGGAACTCAGAGAACTAATTTTCCTAATTTTTCTAAGCTTATTTAATTTAATATAATTATTTTTATACAAAAATACAAGGTTTCCTTAAAAAATTCATTTTACTGCTTAGACTAAGTCAAACAATTTTGATATTTTTACAATGAATAAACATAATTTTTATGAATAATATGGGATTGATTTTTTTAATTTTTGATAAGTATATAATTTACAAAAAATTAACATAAGATATTCATATTTAATTAAATTTAGAAATTTACAGAATAATCCAAGCATCATGATATTTTTCCTAGACTTCTCTAACCACAGGAAACCTACTAAAATTATTTCCATAATTTTCCAAGTGATAGTTTGACTTATATAATGTTTGACTTATATAATAGGCACCCTAGCTTGTTAAAATAAGCCAAAATAGGCACCCTAGTTAGAAGCATAGAGATGAATTCTGATAATGGAAAAATCATAGAAAATAGAGATGTCCTCTGACTTTGGAAAAATCAGAGAATATCTCCTCAATGATGAGGAAATCTCCCCTATGATGACGACCAAACCCTAAAAATTTCAAGCCATGGTGAAATATTTTAAGCCATGGAGAATTAAAATACCAGAGAGGGTATTTAATTAATTAAAAATAATATATTTAAAAAATAATTTTTATTTTTAATCCCTATTATTCTACTATGTTCACTGAGTAAGAGGGAAATTCTCTTTTATTTTTAGGATTTTTCTATGAAAATTTATGAATTTTTAAAGTTCTATTATTTATTTAATAAAAAAAATCCTAATTTTCTATTCATCTCAGTCACGCGCCGCATCATCCTCGTCCTCCCTGAAACGCCATGCGTCGCTTCTTGGTTCGGCACTACTGTCTGATTTGGCTGCCATGTGTTACGATGTTCATGCACGAAGGCATCGTCCAACTCGATCGTCCATCCATTGAATATACGCTCGATGAGACGACTCTCCATCATCATCCCCGATAGCCAGAACCTGTGAACCGTCCAACTTTAAACCCTAAGATCTCAGGCTAGAATTAACCAAATCACTTTATGTTTGTTCCTACACCTTCATATACTCATGATGAGTACATCTATATGGTTACATTGCTATAAATTGCAAGTTTTCTTCACAAAAGACCAAACTGAGCCCAAAATTAGGGTTAGTGAGCTATACCTTTGCTTAAGAGGTGAGGCCTCGATTGGGTGCTTGTGGAAGCTTTAGTGGAGTGTGGCAAACCTCTTGGATGTGTTTGTTTCTTCTGGTGAAAGCTCCAAGTATGAGTTCGATCAAAGCATGGAGCGACCTTAGTCTAGGGATCGGCTAGAGGGCTCAACGGAGGGGAATTTTGATGGGGATCTTCCTCTCTTACTCTGGTGATTTGTGAAGCTTAAAAACAAATCAATTTGGGATTTAGTGGAGATTTTAGGATGGCCAAAATTTGCCCTAATTTTGAGTTCAAAAATTGAGCTCAAGTGATGGGGGAGATGGCCAAAGGATGGTTGCAATGGGGTTAGGGAGTCTTGGAGGAGCTATGGTAACAATTCAATAGAGTTTCGTCAAAGAAATATTTATTGTCTTCTTTTTAGCCATGGAGGAGGGGTTTAAGTAAAATAGCCTAAGGTGGGTGTCATGGCCTCTAATTGGGTGCAATATGGAGCTGAGGTGGAAGGCTTCAAAGTGTTAAGGGCCATTCAGGGTTAGGCAGCTAAGATGGGTGTGTTTTAGGTTTGAATTTGAGCTTGGGGCTCTCATTTTTTGTTTTTTCTAGCCACTAGTCCAGTTGTGTTTTCTAGCCACTAGTCCAGCTGACAAGGCCAGGGGAGGTGGCCAGAAGGTTAGATGAGTCAGTAGGAGGCCTAATTATAATTTACCTCCAAGGGTTTGTCATGATGGAAGAAACTTTTGGTTAAGGCCCAAAAATTGGCTAAGAACCCTTAATTTTGGGACCTATTGGTCCATAGCTAATTTGGATGGTTTGATATGGTTTAAACTTGTCCATAAGGTGTACTTGGAGGCTGTGGTGTCATCAATTATGTGGCTTAGGCATGGCTAAGTCAATTTTGGGTGAGGGGTTCAATTTGGGTCAACATGGCTAAAAGTTGGGTTTGGGTTAGTCTAGCCATGACTTTGAGCTCAATTGATTCATCAACATTGTGTAGATGATTGTAATGAAGATTTTTGGTGAAAGATTGAAGTAATTTTAAGTTCAATTGGAAGCTCAATTTGAAGGATTTTGGGATTTTAGTCAATTTAGGCATGTTGGACTAGACGGCATGTTGGACTAGACTTGGGTCTAGGTTAGGCTAAGGTTGGGATAAGTCCAAATTAATGGTTGGAAATGGTCCATAGAAATGCCATGAAGAGTTTTTAATATAAATTAGCTAAACATAAATTGAGTGTCAATTTTGGGGTTAGGGTGTTTAATTTGGTGGAATTTGGAGACATTGCCAATTTGGGGCAAATTTGGGGATTTTTGGACTTGGGTTAAAATTAAGAGAATTGAGGCTTTACCAAGGCCAATTAAAAGTTAAATTTGGTGTTTAGGAGTGTTATGAAGAGTTTAGGATTCAAATTGGGGCAAATTACGAAGGCTACGGGGTTCAATTTGGTGGGATTAGGCCATAGGGCTAAAATTGGACCAAATACAACTCTAAGGTCAGGCAGTCCTAAGGGGGCTCTCCTTGAGCTCCCTCATAGTGACCCCATTTATTAAGTGTTGTATGAAAGTTGAATTTGAGTTTATAACTAAAATTGAGGGAAATTTGGTCCAAATTGAAGGACATTTGGGGTTTGGGGAAATTGGGTTTTTAAAGACAATTTGGGGGTTTTTGTCAAAATAGTTAAAGTAGTCAAATTGGGTTCAATTGAAGGGTCCAAATTATTTTCGGAGACATTTGAAGTGATTTTGGATGTTTTTGGGAAGGTTTGAGGTGCCAAGGGTATTTTTGTAATTTTGGCAAACTTTGGGGCTATTTTGGTAATTTTAGAGTTTTTGGGTGTATTTGGGCAATTTATGTATTTTGAAATTGTTTGAAATAATTTTTGAATAAATTTGGATATTTTGTGGCAATTTATGTATTTTGAAATTTTTTGAAATAATTTTTGAATAAATTTGGATATTTTGGGTGAATTTGAGGATTTTGGCCAAATTTAGGGTTTGGGGGTGTTTAGGTAATTTGGGTAGGTTTTAGGGGTAAAAAGGCCAAATTGGAAACTTTGGTAGAATTGGGGTTCCAACCATCCTACATGAGCTATGAACCAATGAAACCCCCATTTGGGTCCTCTATGTATTGGTCTTAACTAAACCCTAGCCTAGGGCTAGTGGGTATAGCGGACTATCTACATGAGTCTCCTAAAAGATCAAGGGATCAAAGTCAACAATTTTGTGTTTTAGGATTGTGAGTAATTGTGGGTGATAGTGAGTGCAAGTAAGTGAACTAGCTCCAAACCAACACCCAGAGCCAACCCTATGGTCAAGCAGTCTTGTAGGGACTCTCCTTGAGATCCTGCATACTAACCCCACCTACTAAGTGCTAGAGGTTAAGACCAGTGTGTGGAACTTCAAGTTGAGTAAGGAAGAGTTTAGAGTTTCTAATAGTGAGGGTTCCTTTTCTAGTTTTCTAAAAATAGTTAACAGGAAAGTCCTATGGCTAGACCGTAGACAACTAAAGAGGGAAAACTAAATCTCAACCAAAAGTGAGGTCAGCAAATGGACCCCCAATAGGTGTGGTGTGCTGGGCAAAGCACACCGCGTGTATTGGCGTTGACCGACGAGATCAACAAAACCAACACAGACTCCTAAGCCAATAGACCTAGAAAGGAGTGTAGAATTTGAGTGCTAGCTATTCCCACTAGGGAATATTGCACGTGAATATCTGATCGAAATCAAGGAGTAGAAACTCTCGTTGGGGATTAGAGAGTAGGTTTCAAATTATCAAGTTTCAAGTGTTTTTAGTGAAGAGTGTTTTCAGTGAAGGGGAGTCAATATTTAGGTACTGACTCCGAGGTGAATATTTAATATTTAGGCATAAATTCTAACAAGGGAGAGTCAGAATTTAGGTACTGATCTCAAAAGGAGGGAATCAGAATTTAAGTACTGAACCTGAAATGAGGATTGAAATTTTGGTATCAATTCCAAAAAAGAGAGAGAGTCGAAATTTAGGTACCAACCTCAAAAGGAGGGAATCAGAAGTCAGGGACTGATTATGGAATGAGAATTGAAATTTAGGTATCAATTCCAAAAGAGGAGAGAGAGTCAAAATTTGGGTACCGATCTCAAAAGGAGAGAATCAGAAGTTAGGGACTGATTCCAGAATGAGAATTGAAATTTTGGTATCAATCTCAGAAAGAGAATCAAAAGTTAGAGACCGACCTCAAAAAGTGAGAATCAGAAGTTAGGGACTGACCGAAGATGAGAGTTGGAATTTAAGAATCAATCTTAAAAAGAGGATCGGAAGTTAGGGACCGACCTTGAAAGGAGAGAATAAGAAGTTAGGGGCTGATCCCGAAATGAGAATTAAAACTTAAGTAACAATCTTCAAAAAGAGAATCAGAAGTTAGGGACCGACCTCAAAAATAGGGAATCAGAAGTCAGGGACTGATTCTAAAATGAGGATGGAAATTTAAGTATCATTCTCAAAAAGAGAATCAGAAGTTAGGGACCAACCTCAAAAGGAGGGAATCAAAAGTTAGGGACTGATTCTACAATGAGAATTGAAATTTAAGTATCAATCTCTAAAAGAGAATCGAAAGTTAGAGACCGAACTTGAATGGAGGGAATCAAAAGTTAAGGACTGATTCCAAAATGAGAATTGAAGTTTAAGGATCAATCTCAAAAAGAGGATCGAAATTTAAGGACTGATCTCGAAAAGAGGGAATCTGAAGTTAGGGACTGACCCCGAGATGAGAGTTGAAATTTAGGGATAATCTCAAAAAGTGGATCGAAAGTTAGGGACCGACCTCGAAAAGAGGGAATCAGAAGTTAGGAACTAATTCCAAAATGAGAGTTAAAATTTAAGGATCAATCTCAAAAAGAGGATCGGAAGTTAGGGACCAACCTAGAACAAAAGGGAATCAGAAGTTAGGACTGACCTCAAGATGAGAGTTGAAATTTAAGGATCAATCTCAGAAAGAGGATCGGAAGTTAGGGACCGACCTCGAAAAAAGGGAATCTGAAGTTAGGGACTGATTCCAAAATGAGAGTTGAAATTTACAAAGAGTTTGTGGTGTTGAACCCATATATATGTGTCATGTGATAATGTTGACATTAGTGAAGAAGATATGTGAAATTTTGTGAGATTTAGTGCAGCAAGGACGGTCATGCTGCGTTAGCAAAGAGTAAGAGACCTTGAAATCGAGAGAAACAACTCAACATATTTATTTTCATTTTTCTTGTTATTTTTATGACATTTAAGTTTCAAAATATGTTTTCCAAAATTTAATTTCATTGGTTGATTGATTTTCAAAAGAGTGTTTTATTGGAACTTTATTATTCTGTTCTTTGTTCTTTGTAGTTTACAACCAATGTGTGGTTCTATGGCTCTTTATCCATTGCACAAAAGGGCAATTGAACAAACAGATAAAATTCTGAAAGTGATTTTATTAATCTACTTCAACGTGTGTTACAGATTGAATATAAGACAAAGCCTTAAAAGGTATAATATGTTAAATGCAGCAAAGAACATCTGAAAAAATCTCATGCTGGGTACATATCACAAGCTGAGCATATCTAGTACATATATCATCATATCTATTGTGTTGAAACACAATACAAAAGGTAACCCCTGAATGTCCATCTCAGGTGGGGTGAGCTCCTGATCGAGCTGACCTACTAAACCATGCTCCATGACAAGAGTTCCCTTGAGCATGTGCTTAGAGGTGCAACCCTCTTATAGCTCGTAAGGTAGTAGCTCTTCCAACTCTGGATATGGCTGAAATCCATATGAAATTTTGTTATCATCCATTCTTCGGAATGTTACAGACACTCTGCGGTGTTGTACCTATGGAATGCAGTGTTTGACGATGTCTGCTCCATTTCCTTTAAGAACCAGCACTGAACCCAATGGTAGCAGAATCTCCGCAAATCCTGTGAACTCGTCAAAACCCAATGACATCTATTTATTTTATGAATAAAATGTTGCTTTTTCTCATAAAGGAGACCGTGCAAAAAGGTCTCCAAAAATCATGATGGTCTATATGTGGGGCAATGCAGTCTCCTTCATCGTATATATTGATGATACAACTGTTGAGAATATAGTCGGCTAAAAGTATGCTCCATCAGACCATTCTCTTGATCATCCATTTCATCATGGGAGGTAGCGGGTTCACCTCGTCATATCTCAAAATCTCTGAGGGATTTCCTTTTCTATCCTGGGTGAAGTTGTAATAACAACCACATTGTATGGTAATTCTGCCTTTTCCATTCTGCCTTTTCCATGCATCCATTTCTGTGGCTCATAATAAGTTCTTTCCATCAGAAGGCCTGCTCGACCCCTATCTCTTAGATCAAAGATGCAGCTGAGAATACTTCATTCGTCACTTTCGGAGATGACTCTGGTGTACAGTTCCCAGCCTTCCAGTATGTTGATGAATCTTCCCTAAACTTCTTCATATAATTCAAATTCCCTTTTGTTCACTTTACTCATTTTGTAGTATTCTGCCGTGGTGATTATCGGCGGCTGTCGAGGATGCTCCCTCATTTTAATATCGACAGGAATCCATATTGGTGTTGTCTCTGTATCTAGCGGGATATATTATTCCTTCATGGGTGATCAATGACTTGAAATATGTCATCGACAAACGTGTACTCCTCCAGAGTACTATAGCATTCTAGTGGAGAACATTGCAGTCCATGCATTCCACAAATGCCCCTGTAGTTGGTGTTCGTGTAGGAATTTCAGCATTGCCTATCGGGCAACCCGCACAAAGATCATCTGAAACTCCTGGTATCTCCGGCTCTGTAGTAAATTTGAACTCATCCTCTGTGGCAGGTAGGCTGGAGTAAGTCTCTCTCATATCTGGATCGTAGATTTTCCCCTCAGGAATAGGGTAAGTAAATTTTCTACCTCCTATTGGCGTCCTCTTTCTTCATGCAGGAAAGCTCAATTTTTTTGGTGATTGGCATTTTTGTGTTGAGTTCTTTGCAGCAGTGCATCCAGCAGTCTTTCTTCATTAGCAGTGACTAGGCCCCCGGTTGGTGCAGCTATCATAGATAGTAGGCGACTTGTCCCCTCCATCGAATCTTACTGTACTACATAGATAGTAGGCGACTTGTTCCCTCCATCAAATATGGTTGTACTACCACATTTTTCCCCTTCGGTGAGGCATTCTCCTTCGTTCTTATCTTTAACAACAATATTAGCCCTTCTTTTTCTCGATGGCTAACCACGTCCATCAGGTGACCCTCATAGTCCATATCGACTTGACTGAAGTCCATGTCAAAGTCTATGGTGTCACCCTGCGGTGCCCTTTCCTCGTTACGTGCAAGGTTCCAGCCATCTTTAAAAGAAAAAATCAGCTTTTGTCCTGACATTTCTCTGCAGACGACAGAAAAAACATCAGTGCACTGAAATTTAGTGGGAACAAGAACAAAATAAAGCATCTTTTAGATAAAACTTTCAATTTATATTGGTAAGAAAATTGTTTATTTATGTGTGTATATATATATTTTTTGTTTAATATAGTAAAATATCAAAATTTTAAGGTATAAAAGAGAAATTTAAAGTATGTAACTTCAAAAGTTTTCATTTTATTAAGGTTAATTTTTTTACAAAATTTAGTTAGGCTCCTCATAATAATCAAAATTTCAAGCTTTCAGTGCACCGATCACAGACGTTTAGCCAAACAAATAACCCCATAATAATCAAAATTTCAAAAAGGCAATTCCAAGCAGCGTCAAGTTGCATAATACGTCTTCAAGTATTGTCCATTGATCGACAACATGGGTCTTTCGCCTCGAAAATCCACTAGTTGGTAGGCTCCTCCTACGTAGACTTTTTCTACGATAAATGGTCCTTCCCAAGTTGGCTCGAATTGTCCACTTATCATGCGGCTTGCAAGAATAGGCCTTTTGAGAACACGAATGAGATCACTAATTTTGAATGTCCTTGGGCAGACCAATTTGTCATGAGCTTGTACCATCTTCGCCGGCTAAAGCTCCAAATGTTGTTGTGCTTCTAATCATTTTCCTTCAATACTTTCCAATTTTTCAAGTCTGAGTTTTGCACTTTCCGTTGTTGTGCTTCTAATCGTTTTCCTTCAATACTTTCCAATTTTTCAAGTTTGAGTTTTGCACTTTCTTTTGTTTTAAGTTGATTGGCAACAACGACTCTGAGAGACGGCGTCTGGACTTCTAACGGTAGTACGGCCTCGGACTTGTACACGAGCATGTAGGGTGTACACTGAGGTGGATTCTTGAATGGCGTTTGGTGAACCTTGTCCGGTAGGCCCACAAAGCTTCTAGCAATCTGTTATGCCAATCTCTTTTATTTTCATCTAGCATCTTTTTCAAAATTTGTACCAGTGTCTTGTTGAAGGCCTTGGCTAATCCATTTGCTCTGGGATAGTAAATTATAGATTAGCTCTAGTCTCTCATGTGTCGTTTGATGAAATTGTTGATTTTTGTACTTTTAACGGTTGTCCCATTGCCGAAGGTTATTCTGCCCGGGACTCCAAAACGGTAGATGACTTGGCTTTTAAAGAACTGAAGGATGAACTGTGTTGTAACCTCTCGTAATGGCACTGCCTCTGCCCATTTGGAAAAGTAATCCATAGCAGTGAGTATAAATCTGTGTCATTATGTCCTTTAGAAGATAAAGGGTCTATCAGACCTATTATATCTGTGCCCCAACACTCGAATGACCACGAAGCAACTGTTGATTGTAGCACATTTGGAGGTTAGTGCAAGACCACCCCAAGCCCCGTGCCCAGCACTTGGCACTGGTGACACCTTCTAGTTGTATCCATGCTGTCGGACATCATTACAGACTAATAATATCAGAGTCTTTTGATCATTATATTCATCTTTGTTCCTAACTGGTGAGCACCACACAATCCAACGTGTACTTCTTTGACAATATTCTATGCTTCGGCCCTCCTCAAACATCGCATCCACATCTGATCGAATGATCTTCTGTAGAGAACTTCACCCACTAGGGCATATGACATGGCCCTTCTTGTGATGTCGTGTGATGCTAACTTGTCCTCCAGCAGCTTTCCAGTTTGTAAATATTCTGTTAATGACTTACACCAATCTTCATTGATATTAGTAACCGCAATCATTATTTCTTCTTCTTTTTCAAGCTTGTGTAGAATTTTAAGGTCAATTTGAGACAAAACCTGTCTTCCTTGTACTGTGATATCAATGGAATCCTCTGGAGGACATTCTAATTCTGTTACAAGTTTTACTAAAGTGTCAGCATGGGCATTATCTCCCCAAGGAATCTGGTAGAAAGTTACGTTGGGAATCTGCTCCAGCAGCTTCATCGTGTACTGGTGGTATTCAGCTAACCTTGGTTTCAAAATCTTGTATCGTCCGACAACTTGTTGGATGACGAGTTGTAAGTTGCAATAGATGGAAATGTCTGTTATACCCATCAAGATTGCCAACTCCAATCTGGTGATTAAGGATTCATACTTTGCTTCATTGTTGGTGCATGGCTCTGTCAAGTGGTATGAGAACCTCAGCATACCCTTATCTGGTGTGATGAAAACCAAACCAATTCTTGCTTTGCCTGGTATAACTGTACTTGATCCTTACTTGATCCTTTGTATAACTGTACTTGATCCTTTGTCTTTTCTAGCTAACGAAGCTCCATTGAAGTACATCTCCTAGTGTTGCGCACTGGAGAATTCCATTTATAATACTTTTTCATCTGGTAACTCGTCATTAAGAGGGGACTCAGTTAGAAGTGGGTGTACAGCGAGAAAGTCTGCTAAAATCTATCCCTTGATAGCACAGAGGGGAACAAAAGTTATATCAAATAGCAGCAAAATCATTGTCAATCTCGCTAGATGTCCAGAGAGTGTTGGTCGGGTCATCAAATATTGCAATATATTGACTTTTGAAATTAGGGTAATCTTATGAGAATGCATGTAGAATGCATGTAATGTCTAAAGCATGTAGTGTCTGAGCTTCTGAGCGGCAAAAATTAATGCTAAATAATGCTTCTCAATAGATGGATATCTTATCTCCATTGGTAATAGACGATGACTCAAGTAGTATAGTGCATTTTCCTTACCTTCTTCATTGATTTGTGCTAAGAGGGCTCCAAAAGAATGATCAAAGGCCGTTGGGATAGGGGCTGCCAAAATAAGAGGTGTCATTAAATAATGTTTAACATCCTCAAAAGCCCGCTGGCATTTCTCTTGACATCTCTCTTCTTAAACAAATTTGACATCCATTTTAATTAATGTCAATAAGGACTAACACCTACCCGAGAGATTATAAATAAAGTGTCTCAGATATGCCAACTTCCCTGGAAAGAGCGTAGTTGTTTCAAGGTTTTCAGTGGAGGCATTTCTAAGATAGTTTTAATCTTATTTGGGTTGATCTCAATTCCCCAATAACGAATAACAAATCCAAGAAATTTCCTGAAGGTAACGCCGAAAACACACTTCAAGGGATTCATCTTAAGGTCGTGTTGTCATAATCATTCGAACACGATCCTCAAATCATATAAATGGTCTATTTTCTATTTCCTTTTGATGACCAAGTCATCCATGTAGCATTCCACTTCGTTGTGAATGAGGTCATCAAAAATCTTCATCATAGCTCGTTGGTATGTCGCTCCGGCGTTCTTCAACCCAAACGGTATCACTGTGTAGCAGAAAATCCTGATAGGTGTCCTGAAGGTTGTAAGTGCTGCATCCTTGGGAGCCATCTTGTATCTTGATTTGATTGTACCCTGATTATCCATCCATAAAGGAGAAAATTTCATGTGTCGAAGCGATGTCCACCATCATTTATGGTATTGGCAGCAGAAATTCATCCTTTGGACACGCTTTGTTCAGATCTCTGAAGTTGACACATACACAGATTTGTCCATTTTTCTTCTTGATATGTACAATGTTAGCTAATCACGTGGGGTATTGCTCTTCTCTTACAAAGTTAGTGCCTACTAACTTCTTCACCTTGGCAATAACTTGCTGCTCTATTTTGAGGCTCATTCTTCTCGGGGCTTGTTTTACTGGTAGGTCATATCTTTGTCCACACCGAGATTATGAACCGCAATCTCTGCTAACTGTCCTGACATTTCATCATAACTCCATGTGAAGCAGTCTTTCAATTATGCTAACAGTTTGATCAATTCTAAATATTCCTCATCATTTAGTAGGGAACTTATAAATGTAGGTAGGGGTTGCTCTTCTGTCCCAAGGTTAATTTCCTTCAATTCATAGATAGTTAACTTGATTTATTGCTCAAATTCTGGAGAAGCATTTTCTACTAGTTGATCCGTAGAGTCATCCTCTATATCGAGGCAATCCTCTTCCAATTTATTAGTAAGAACCATACAAAATTCTGAACCATCGACTGGTCCAACTGTACCATGGCTGGTCCGAATGTACCAAATTTGAGACCCTTTTTCGAGTTTGGAGTTTGACTTTTAACATTCCATAATTTTTCAAAAAGTTATAATTTATCTTTTATCAATTCTTTTGGCAAATGCCTCTATTGAATTAACTTTTGTACACAAGGTGAAAAGTAACCAAAAGGTAATTCCATTAATTCATTAGGATTCTCATCCAAATTTACATGATTTTCAAGACTATTAGAAGTAAAAGCATGATAAAATTTGATCGATTTTGAACTAGTGCTACGGACTACCTTGACCTCTTAACTCTCGACCTTTTGAGGAAGAATCAGAGTAAGGGTCGTGGTGGAGTAAGGTTCATGGTGTTCACATAGCAATTCATCCGATCATACATTATCTTATATTTGCTTTTCTCCACGTCTTCTAAGGATATCTCGTACTGAGGTTTCTTCTATTTTATCATCATCATCTCATCTTCAGAACTTTCTTCATCATCAATGTTGATGGTCGGCCTAGTCCGTTCAACATTCAAATTGGTTCTTCCTCATCCATGTCCCCGACCTCGACCTTGGGTGTGTGAACTAGAACAACCCCCACCAACTTGTCACAAAAGAGTGGTGGAAGTTTGCGGAAGTGGAGTTGAATGGCCTTGCCATTGTAATTTTTTTGATTCTTCACTTTTATTTGTCATAATTTCACGAGAGAAGATAGATTTCTTTGGAGGCACATAGTATTCGGAGGCTCTTAGTAGGCGACATCTTCATGAATGGCAACTTCATGAACTGAAAATAGCTATAAATCTCCCTTGATGCAATGTTCTAGTCCTTCCTTGTAGTACTTAATGCATTGGTGTAGAAACGATAGAACCATGTTGTGCTCGTGAATCCACAGTCAACCAAGTAGATTATTGAAAGAGATCTCGGTGTCAATGATATGAAACTTAGCAGTTGTTACTAGTTTTCCAATCTTCATAAGTAATGTAATAGATCCAAGAGCTCTCTCTCCCTGTTGGTTGAATCCTATAAGCATCATTTTATCGCCCGTAATAAGCTCCTGATCTTCAATGTCCGTAGGCTCATCAAGTTGAGGGATGCTCCAGGATCTACCAGAACTTTGGACAACACAAATCTATCGATGTAAACAGAGATATAGAGTGGATGATTATGGTCAACGGTACCAAGCAACAAGTCTTTATCTGTGAAGGTTACCCGAGATTGTTCTTTCAACGAGCAAACTTCATCGAAGGATGTGCTAGCCAATTGGGCTAAGCAAATCCTTAGGTTGAGCAAAGCTGTAACTAGAGATTCTCTCATCTCCTTTGATAGGATTAGAGCGCCATAGATACTTAATTTTGTCGGCAGCATCCTAAGATGAGTTAGCACATTGTAATCCACTTTGTGATACTTAATTTTGTCGGCAGCATCCTATGATGAGTTAACACATTGTAATCCACTTTGTATGATCCTCCAATCTTTACTTGATTATGTATTTGATCCACTGATGGAGGTGGAGGTAGCTCTTCTTGCATTACTATTTGCTTTCATTTATCTGTCGGAGCTGTTCTCGGAGATAATACTCTCCCGCTATTTAAGTTCACTTATGTAATTTCTTCTTCTTGAATTATCATTGTCAAATTTTTTAGTGTTTCTTCTTTGTCGGAAGGATCTAAGTTGATGGCAAGCGGTGCACCGCAGCACTTGAGGATTGGTGCCTTACTCCTGGCGATGTCGTAACCGGTATTGTTGATGTCTTCCTCATCTTAGCTAACGGGATGATCGAACTTAAGTACGATTTGAGGATTGGTTTTAAAATCGAAATCAAAGTTATGTTGGTCATAATCAATCAAGTTATCACTAGAAATAGTTAAAACATAGCCGAAATCATAATCATTATATTCACAAGACCCTGGAGGGGTAAAAAGATAATCATACAAGGTCAGGGGTTTGAGGATTTTCTTCCCTAAATCCGAGATAACCAATCTAGTAGAGGCAGCCCCTATCCTACCCCCCGTGCTATCAGTCTTCATGTTGGTGTTCTTCTTCTTCTTCTTCTTCTTCTTTGACGATGATAGATTTTCTCGCAAAATCTTTATCTCAGTCTTGGCAGGCTGAAGACTCCAATCAAATGCTTTCCTTTAATTGGACTACATCTGGTTCAAGACCCCCTTGAGCTTGTTTCAAGTCGTACTCCATCCATCTTTTTAAGTATATGGGTCAATCAGAGAGATTGGCTCAGTCGAAATCATATTTATGGAACTTTTTTCAGGTTCTTTTAAATATTCTTTCAAGATTGTTATATTCCTTTCTTTAAGATTCTTCTCAAGCCAATCCTTAAAGACAAAACATTCTTCTATAGTGTGTCCAAGCATCCTTCTAAGCAACCAGTGATACGAGCAATAATTAGGTTGATCTTTTTTGTCGACCTCTTCGGTCTTCCTTGTATCTGATAATCTAAACTCGGGCTTCTTCATCAGACTTCTTAACATTTTGGATATTGCTTCATCTTTGAAAGAATACACTACTTTCTGTTTATCTTCCAAGATATTCTCTTATTCTCTGCTCAGTGTGATCCTCCCTGAGGCGGGCACAGGCGGGGGGGGGACTGGCCATGCTGTTGTGTCTATTGTCGAGCATGCTGTGATGATAACTGATGGAAATTTTTTGCATGTATCTTCATTGGTTGTTTTCCTTTATCAACTGTTGCCACTGTTTCAGACTTCTTTTCAAATATTCTGTTTGTCTTGGACTTCTCGGACTTCTCATGAGAATCCATATGTTTAACTTCTTGAAGATTTCTAACTTTGCTTAAGCTTCTCAAAGGATTTAATGGTGAGTCCCTTGAGCAACTTTGCTTAAGCTTCTCAAAGGATTTAGTGGTGAGTCCCTTGAGCATGAAAGCTATTGGCCCATGGATGCTCTTGAGTAAGATCTCAATCACATGATGTTCATGTAGCTGAGGTTCACATTTCATGCAAAGGTTTCTCCACCTAAAAATGTAGTCCACTAAAGTCTCGTTGGGCTTCTGCTCCTCTACTATGACATCTCCAATAAACACATGATGTTGCAATCCGGCAAATCTTTTTACGAACAAATGTTCTAGTTCGGCGAACGTCTTGCCTGATCCATTGGGTAGTTCGACATACCAATAAAAAGTGATTTCTGACAGGCTACTGACAAACTATCGAAAGGGTATAGCTTCATTACCTCCAGTATTACCACAACTGGCTTGGAAATGTGCTATGTGTTGCCTGGGATTTCCAGTCCCATCAAATACCTTAAAGTTTAGCGCACAAAACACTTAGGGTAGGGTATGGCATCAAACTCCTCCAAGTAAGGTCTACCCTTTAGAATTAATGCACCACCCTTAGATTGGGCTAGGGCCTCCCAAACTTGTTCAACGATTTGCTTAAATTCCTTTTTTGGCATGGCACCCAATGGAGAATCCTTCTTTTGTTGATCATCTCTTTTTGATAAGGCAACTTCACTCCTTTCATCTATTATATGTATAACTCCGATTGATTGACTTCTATAGAGGCTAACTGTGGTGGTTGAGACTATCCTTGAGTTGTGGTCATGGCAGTCATGACAGCGAC
The DNA here is from genome assembly GCF_001263595.1 of Phalaenopsis equestris. NCBI lineage: Eukaryota > Viridiplantae > Streptophyta > Magnoliopsida > Asparagales > Orchidaceae > Phalaenopsis > Phalaenopsis equestris. The sequence continues at coordinate 105,370 of NW_018245560.1, forward strand.
CAGCTCTTCCATTCTTTTCTCCATTTGGCTAATTTTCCCATCTCTTAGGAAAACAGCCCTAGGCAGCTCACCTACGGTGCTATCTTCAATGAGAGGTTGATCATTGCGCACAGATTCAGCTGCTTTGGTATCGATGACATGGATATCCATGAAATCTTACTCGAGGTAATCATTGAAGTTAACACTTTCATCATCATCAATGGAAACTCCATGTTCTCGGGCTAACTTGGAAATCTCAACCCTGAGCTTTTTGACCTTTTCTTGACCTTTTCTTGACCTTTTCTTCAATTATTGATTCTTGTAGCATCTTGAGATCTGGGGGACTTTTCTGGACATCCTCCACTTGCTCCTCCATCTTGCTAGCAATTGTGACAACAATGTCAGTTACTTCAGACCCTGGCTTCATTCATGATCCTGCCCTGCGGGCTTACTGGACTGTATCAGTACGGCGAACTTGGGTACCCATACCTTTTTATTTGACGGTGATGTCTTCAGACGAAGTGACTCAGCAGAAACATCAGCATGTTGAAGAGAAGTATGCTCCCTATGGTGTGGACCAGATACGGTACTGGGTAACCTCTTCGTCTTTTCCTTTGGAGTTTTAAGAAAATCCTTGTGACTAGTAATTGACAGAATTCTCGGACTCAGACGTGACTTAACTGGTCGATGGCCCGTGAGTCCAGTGGCAGTAGAATCCATAGTATCAATGGTGGTATCAACTCTACTTCCCAAGCGGAACCAGATGGGAATGCAAACAGGTAAAGCTTCAGTTGACTTTTGAGATCGCCTTGTAGATCTGTCATCCTTTAAAATTTATTTCTTCATGTGAAGGGATACTGCACATCCCGCTCATTTGAGTAACTTGCCAACTCAACAACCTTTTTTTGCAGCTAGTCTCTAGAAAATTGTACTAACTCGGGTGATAGAAGTAGGCTTCTTCTTCTCCCCACCATGTCCATAAGGTGACGGCAAGATACTGGCGATCTTTCCAATACTTTCGTACCCATTAGTATCCATTAAGAGATGAAACCTACTCCCTTGTAGAAGTGGATAGATTTTTGGCAATGTTGACACATCCTAGTGAGGAACTTCATTAACAGGTACTTCCTCTAAAATATGGGCTTTAGTAGCCTTCCAAACCTTCCGGCTGTGATTTATCCTTTAGGTTTGGGTTAACGGTGCATTCCTTGAACTCGATCCAATTTCAAACACTGACGGCGGGATAACCAATCCCTCCGTCGCGTCGTGCCTTCTACGATCATAACTTTTTTCCCTTAGCAGAAACGGGAACAACATGCTTGGTAGGTGCCTTGGTGGTAGTAGTCTTAACCTTCTTGTGAGAAGGGAAGTCCTGAGGGCAGCTCATACTAAACACAGTAGACGGTTCCTGAACTTCTGGAGCGATGACCTTCATTATGACTAATGGGGCTTTCCCGAGCACAACCTTGAGATCTTCAAATCCTGCTCGAAACTTGATGGTGGGAGCGACATTGCGTGCGCTGCGGCTCGTCGGCAGGTTGCAAGAAAAAGTGAGCATTGGGAATGCCATTGCATAAGCTTCAAAAAGAAAGCTTTGGGGTTAGTTATTCGGCTAACACCTCGTAATCTTAGTGCAAGCACTAAAAATTAACAGAGGTCGATCTGTAGACCGGGTAAGTTTTTATTTAATTTGTGAAAATTTAAAAACTTAGTAAAAATAATTTGAAGGTAGAAATATTTAATTAATATAAGGAAAATTAAAGAGCACACATAGCATGATACGATTGGATTTAATTTACAAAATAGCAAATTAAACTTGAAAGGGAAAAAGTACAGCTCAGGACCCAGTGCGGGACAAACTTAACAACACACAATGCCCAGGTGGAACTAGTCCACCAACACACCTATTGGGGGTCAGACCCCACATGAAGATTAAAAGTCCTAAAAGTCCTTAATGGCCTGGCCTCCTGAACCTCTCAGTTCAAAGGTAATTGAATGGACGGTACTGAAGTCCAAAAGAGTTGACCGTACTTTCTTAAGACAAAAATGGGTAAAGCATGCCAACGGAAGAAGGGTAATCTGGCCCATGAGGGACATGAACACATTATCGATGTACGAATATAATATTCCCCGACTTAAATGGAGAGAGAAACTCATCCCCAGCAGAGTCACCAGGAGCTGTCGACAATATTTTTGTTGAGGAGTTGCCCATTGGAAGCTATCAGCAGCCGGAATTGAAATCCCGTTGCCTGCTTCAGAAGGATATTTAATATATATATATATATTAAGAAAACATTTTACTTCATTTCAAAATAAGGTACAAATCTAAGATGAGGGACCTTAGGAAGGTCACTTTCTAACAGAAAAAGTAGGGGGGAGGGTGGGGAAGAAGATACATTAACTTCAGTAGATACTAGCCCTTCTCGGGCAAGCCAGTTGGCAGGGCTATTCCCCTCCCTGTAGATGAAAGAAAACTTGACATATATAGAGGCTCTAAGGTGATGTACTTTTTGTAGCCATTGTGACAATCTCCAAGAAGGGGCATCCATGTGAACTCTCGATAAAAATCAGAAAAAATTGTCTTCAAAGAGGTCAAAAGGATAGGACTTTTAAACGAGATCGGACATAGAGGTGTGAAAGGGGAATGGCTCAATTTGGAACATTTTGTTGTAGAGTCCAAAGGAGGAAGAACTAAAGGATGTCATAGATCGAGAGGAGAACCTTGGTGACTTCCCAAGCTATCATATTTTTTTTCTTCAGTTTTGAGGAGAAATTATTTAAATGCTTCATCCTATCAATTTTATTAGTAAGGGCTTACATTTGTGTGAAACAATTACACAAATAGCCTAGAAGATGTGAGGATTTAGGTCGTGACAAACAACAACCTCAAAATCTTAAGACGATTTAGGGCTTATATTGTATAGGAAAACCATACAAAGGCTTAAAGAAAAGGTAGATTTATGCTGCATAAGCAAACCACCTCAAATTCCTATGGCTTATTGTTTAATTCTAAGGAAGAAAAAATATTTTGTTGTAGATCCTCCTGCTGTTGAAAGTGGTCGTGCTGCCCACAATCCTAGCTCCAAGTTCCTCATTATGATGAGTTTAAGTTTTCTAATGTGTCAGGTTATAATGTCAAATCAGATGCCCCTTGGTTATGGTTCTTTAAATGTTAGGAGGTCATATTAAAGTTGATTAGAGCGACACCGGTTAGGATCCTATAATTTCGCGTTCCGGTACCACTCTTTTCTATTGGATTCACCTAGTCCAAATGAGTTTACTAAACTCAATTTAATGAATTTCGTACTTTCATTTAGACCATGAGAAGCCTCATTAGCAACCATAGGTTACCACAGAGACATCTTAATTTAGTTGCTTTAGTTGCAGTTGTGGTTTTTTGTTTTGTTGTTTTGTTTGTTGATTAATTTTGAGTTGTTTTATATTTTGATTATTGTGGCGGTGAATTTTATCTTGGTTAATTTTAGTTTTGGTTTTGGTTTGGTGGCTATCCTATCAATTTTGGTTTTCATGCAAGGTGACATCGGTGTTTAACATGCAAGTTTTGTAAGCATAAAGATAGAATGTGGAAAGTACAAGAAAAGACGGTACTCTAAACTGTAAAAGCGTACCTAGCGAGTCTTCTCGTTCCACCACCTGAAAGGTCAGTACTTTCAAGACATGTGTGGGGCATGAATATAATGTTGCAAGGAATTTAAATTGCATGAGTAGATGAATGTTTAGCTACCAAACCCTAGGCTATGATTTTATTGAGCCTTGGAAGATCCTATTGGATAATTTTTGAACAAAATATGACAAGTTCAATTTGTCCTTCAAAATATCCAAAAGATTTCAAAGTTCTCGAGGTATGACCCTAAACTATTTTGAAGATCTCTTGAACTATTTTGAGTTCATTTCTAAATTTATTATATTATTCCATTAACCATCCGAGTTTAGAGTGTGGCTACCGCGTTGCTCAGTGAAACTTGATAATTTAATTATCCTAAGGATACGATACTCGATTAGTCAATTGTTGTTTCATTTAAGAGTTATGTGAGTGGGTGCCCCCAAGACAAGTTTAGGTTATTTAAGATTATGGTGCCCACAATTAAGGTCAGGCTTGTAGTGTTCAAAGATGTTAATCACCGATTCTGTTATTTTCTAATTCTGATCAATTGAATTTAGATATCAAGCCTAGGTTACTACTAAGCCCTTAACAATCATGTTAGGTGAAATCGTGATTATCATGATTTTGATTTAAGTGATTTGTATTCTTCTCCAATGGTCAAATGATCCTCAATTTTTGGCTTAATGCAAGTAAATTATCATCTTCCCGACTTAAGCCTATCACTTAAGAATCATTTGATCTTAGTTGACTTCCGAGTCGTGTATGATTTTGTTAATGGTGTGCAAGTGTGGTGAATGAGTTTCTATCTTTTAATCTCATTGTATTTCAAGCATCCAAACATGTTTATTAAGATCAAAATTACCCATTTTCCCTTGGTTAATCCTAAATTTTGATTAAGGAACCAAAGTCTAAGATTATCACTTTGCCCTATCACTTTGCCCTTGGGGCTATCACTTTGCCCTTGGGGCACTTCACCTCATATTTTACTACACAACTCAAATGACTTTGAGGGTTTAGAGTTTCATATCTATGAGGTATGAGGTAATTATAATGTTGTAATTATAATGTTGGAGGAGAATATGTGGACCTATCCAAGTTTAATTTAGTTTAGATAATTATTTAAATTTAAAAGTTAGGACTTTCAAAGGTAAATTTATTTAATTATCTAAAATAAATTTGTGTTTATGAAAAAATTATTAGAGGTCTCTTAAGGTCAGAGAAACACCTAAACAAGATTTCATAATTTTTTGAATTGAATTATTTTTATCATTATATGATTTTAATCAATTTCAATGATTAAATTAAATAGAAAAAAATGTTTTAATTATAAAAAATCATTTTTCATATTTTTAATAGACTCTTCTGAATTCAAAAATCTCAGAGAACTAAGTTTTGTATTTTTATGATTTTTAATTTATTTATTATAATTATCTTAATTTGAAAAATTGAAAATTTTTTTTGTGCTTTTAAAATTTATATTTTTACTTAGAAAAATTAGGAAAAGTATTCTAACACATTCTAAGTGATCAGGGGACATTTCCACTCATTTTGAACCATTTTTTGTATTTTTAAAAATTTTGATTATTTTAATTATTTTTAATTCAAAATACATTTTAAAAATGAAATATTTTCACAAAAAATGGATTTTATTTTTATTAAATGCCCCTAGTCACAAGGAACTCAGAGAGCCAATTTTCATAATTTTCTTAAGCTCATTTAATTTAATATAATTATTTTTATTCAAATATACAAGGTTTCTATAAAAATCCATTTTAGTGCTTAAACTAAGTCAAATAATTTTGATATTTTTACAGTGAATAAACATAATTTTTATGAACAATATGGGACTGACTTTTTATAAGTATATAATTTACAAAAATTAACACAAGATATTCATATTTAATTAAATATAGAAATTTATGGAATAATCCAAAGCATCATGATATTTTTCGTAGACTTCTCTAACCACAGGAAACATACTAAAATTATTCCCATAATTTTCCAAGTGATAGTTTGACTTATATAATTAAAATAAGCCAAAATAGGCACCCTAGCTTAAATTAGGTTTAGAGACATAGAGATGTCCTCTGACTTTGAAAAAATCTGAGAATTTGTCCTCTGTGATGAGGAACAAACCCTAAAAATTTCAAGCCATGGTAAAATATTTTAAGCCTTGGAGAATTAAAATACCACAGAGGGTATTTAATTAATTAAAAATTATACATTTGAAAAATAATTTTTATTTATGATCCCCATTATTCTCCCTGTTCATTAAGCAAGAGAGTATTTTTATTTTATTTTTAGGATTTTTCTATGGAATTGTATGAATTTTTAAAGATATGGAATTGTATGAATTTTTCAAGATATGTTATTTATTTATTTAAGAAAAATCCTAATTTTCTATTTATCCCTGTCATGCGCCACGTCATCCTCGTCCTCCCCGAAATGCCACGCATTGCTTCTTGGTTCGGCATCACCATCTAATTTGGCTGCCACACGTCCCGCTGTTCACGCACGAAGGCTCCGTCCAACTCGATCTTGTCCATCCATTTGATACACGCTCAATCAGACGGCTCTTCGTCATCGTCCCCGATAGCTAGAACCCGTGAACTGTCCAACTTTAAATCTTAAGATCTCAGCCTAGACTCAACCAAATCACTTGGAGTTTGTTCCTACACCTTCATCTACTCATGATGAGTACATCTATAATGTTACATTGCTATGAATTGCAAGTTTTCTTCACAAAAGACCAAACTGAGCCCAAAATTAGGGTTAGTGAGTTATACCTTTGCCTAAAAGGTGAGGCCTCAATTAGGTGGTGGAAGCTTCAATGGAGTCTGGCAAACCTCCTGGATGTGTTTGTTTCCTCTGTTGAAAGCTCCAAGTATGAGTTCGATCAAAGGTGGAGTGGCATTGGTCTGGGGATAGGTTTGAGGGCTCAACAGAGTGGGATTTTGATGGGGATCTTCCTCTCTTGCACTGGTGAAGCTCAAGAGCAAATCAATTTAGGATTTGGGGGGTGGTTTTAGGATGACCAAAATTTGCCCTGATTTTGAGTTCAAAAATTAAGCTAAAGTGATGGGGGAGATGGCCAAAGGATGGTTGCAATGGGGTTAGGAAGTCTTGGAGGAGCTCTGGGAACAATTCAACAGAGGTTCCTCAAAGAAAATTTTACTGCCTTCTTTTTAGCCATGGAGGAGGGGTTTAAGTAAAACAGCCTAGGGTAGCTGTCATTGCCTCCAATTTAGTGCAATGTGGAGCTGAGGTGAAAGGCTTCAAAGTGCTAAGGGCCAATCAGGGTTGGGCAACTCAGATGGGTGTGTTTTGGGTTTGAATTTGAGCTTGAGGCTCTCAGTTTTGGTGTTTTCCAACAACTAGGCCAACCTCCAGTGCCAGGGGAGGTGGCCAGAAGGTCAAGTGAGTCAGTGGGAGGACTAAATATAATTTGCTTCAAGGGTTTCTCAAGATGGAAGATATTTTTGGTTAAGGCCCAAAAATGGGCTAAGATCCATTAATTTAGGGACTCATTGGTTCATAGCTTATTTTGATGGTTTGATAGGGTTTAGACTAGTCCATAAGGTGTACTTGGAGGCGGTGGTGTCATCAATTTGGTGGCTTGGGCATGGCTAAGTCAATTTTGGGTGAGGGGTTCTATTTGGGTCAACATGGCTAAAAGTTGGGTTTGAGTTAGGCTTGCCATGACTTTGAGCTCAATTGAATGATCAACATTGTGTAGATTATTTTAATGAAGATTTTTGGTGAAGTATTAAAGTAATTTTAAGTTCGATTGGAAACTCAATTTGAAGGATTTTGGGATTTTAGTCAATTTGGGCATGTTGGACTATACTTGGGTCTAGGTTGGGCTAAGGTTGGATAAGTCCAAATTTATGGGTTTAAATGTTCCATAGGAATGTCATGAAGAGTTTTCAACATAAATTGGGTGTCAATTTTTGGGTTAGGGCATTCAATTTGGTGGAATTTGGAGACAGCCAATTTGAGGCAAATTTGGGGATTTTTGGACTTGGGTTAAAATTAAGTTAAATTGAGGCTTCACTAAGGCCAATTAAAAGTTCAACTTGGTGTGTAGGAGTGTTATTAAGAGTTTAAGATTCAAATTGGGGCAAATTGAGAAGTCTATGGGGTTCAATTTGGTGGGATTAGGTCATAAGGCTACAAATTGGGGTTTTGAATTGGATGAAAATTGAGCTCAAAGCATGGGCCAATTAGGCTTGTATTTGGTTTGGATTAATTATATGAAAGTTTAATTTGATTTTAGAATTGAAATTGAGGGAAATTGGGTCCAAATTGATGGAGATTTGGGGTGAATTTGGGGAATTTGGGCTTTTAAAGACAATTTGGGGGTTTTTGTCAAAATAGTCAAATTGGTCAAATTACAAATTGGTCAAATTAGGTTCAATAAATTGGTCAAATTAGGTTCAATTGAAGGGACCAAATTGATTTTGGAGACATTTGAAGTAATTTTGGGTGTTTTTGGGAAGGTTTGGGGTGCCAAGGGTATTTTTGTAAATTTGGCAAATTTGGGGGTATTTTGGTAATTTTGGATTTTTTGGGTGTATTTGGGAAATTTAAGTATTTTGAAATGGTTTGAAATGATTTTTGAATAAATTTGGGTATTTTGGGTGAATTTGAGGATTTTGGTCAAATTTAGGATTTGGGGGTGTTTAGGTAATTTGGGTAGGTTTTAAGGGTAAAAAGGCCAAAATTGGAAACTTTAGAAAAAGTTGGGTGTCAACCATCTTACATGAGCTATGGACCAATGAAATCCCCATTTGGGTCCTCTATGTACTGGTCTTAGCTAAACCCTAGCCTAGGGCTAGTGGGTCTAGGGTACCATCTACATGAGTCTCCCTAAAGATCAAGGGATCAAAGTCAACAATTTTGAGTTTTAGGATTGTGAGTGAGTGTGGGCGATAGTGATTCAAGTGAGTGAACTAGCTCTAGACCAACACGCAGAGTCAACCCTAAAGTCAAGCAGTCTTATAAGGACTCTCCTTGAGATCCCGCATATTGACCCCACCTACTAAGTGCTAGAGGTTAGGACCAGTATGTGGAACTTCAAGTTGAGCAATGAAGTTTTGGAAGGGAAGTTTTTAGAGTTTCTAATGGTGAGGGTTCCTTTTCTAGTTTTCTAAGAATAGTCAACACGAAATTCCTATGGCTAGACCTTAGGCAACGCTCAGTAAAAGAGAAATTACAAAAAAACATGCAAAATAAATTGTGTTCATCAACAATGCGCCATTCGACAGAGAGTTGGCGCATGATGCGCCAGATTTTGCTCCAGATGCGCCAGGGATGACTTCTTGCGGATTAAGACTGTTGGAGAAAGCTTTTTCATGAATTATCAAAGAGAAACTTGTTATAAACACCCCTTGGAGTAATTCAATGCATCTAGACACTTTGAAAGGTTTGTTTATGAAGGGATATGTCTCTTGGATTAATGGACATGTCTTTTGAATTCAAAAGAGTTGACTTTTGAATAGAATTTTGGAGGGAATTTTGAATTATTTTTGGAGGGAGGCAGCCTTTAATATAGGAGAGGGAAGTATAGGGCTTGAGGAGGAAGGAAGGTGAGAGGTTTTTGGCTAGAGTGGTGTGGCATGAATGAGAGTTAGAGAGAGAGAATGTCAAGGGCTTGGAGATTTTCTTCAAGGATTGTAGGAGAAGAGGGAAGGTGAGAGATTTCTTCTTCATTGCACTTCTAAGACAGAATTGAGAGTTCTTTTAAAGAGAGAAAGGCTTAGAGAGAACTTCTAAGTGTTTGCTTGGGAAGGATTGTGAGATAAGTTGTGTCTTTCATTTCTTTTATTTTGTAAACTTGTTTTTATATATATAATTCGTGTTTTGTCGTATCCTTCTCATGAATTCTAAGTAGTCTTCTTTATCCTTCTCCCTACAATGAGATTTGGTTTTGTGAAGAATTGAGTTTGTTTTATACGGTTTTAAATGTCAATAATTTGTGATGATTTGAACTCTGATCTTCATTTACTTTTTAATCTGACGAATTGAAATGTTAAAATGTGTGAGAAACATATGTTCTGAAAGGGTTATGATTTCTACAACATGAGGAGAATCACATTTGATTTCATGAGAGAGTATTTCATCCATGGAATTGGGTGCAAATAAATAGAGAAATATACTTTGTTGGATACAGAATTGAAGATTTTAAGGTGACAGATTAAAATCTTCAATTTGGACCAGTTCCAGTATCCTCCCAGCCTAACCACAGAATTAGGGACCAAACTCTGGATTAGTCAATGTTCTTTATGCACTCGGAAGAGGGTAAGGAATAGGATTGCTCCTATTTGGCACAAAATAGTTTTTATATATATATTTTTTAAATGATTTTAATTTCTTCATAAATCATATACTCATTGTAAAGGGGAAGGATACTTTCTTAAATTTGAACTTTTCATCAAAACATCTTAGTTTTAATTTTTTGTAATTTTACTTTTGAAAGTTTAGCATTTAGTTTAGTTAGCTTTGTCTTTAAACTGCATTTTAATTAGCATTCACTTGTTACTTAATATTCAAATTTCACACTTTGCTTTTTGTATTTTTAAAATAGTACTTTACATTATAATCTTAGGAACTTATTTATAGGCATTTCCAACTTCTCTGTGGGATTGATATCTAAGACTCCATTAGAGCCCTTTATTACTTGAGAGATACGTATACTTGTGTTATTTTTAAAAGGGAATTTTGGCAGCTTTAAAATTATTAAAAGGTAAAAATATTTTAATTGAAGTAATTTTGTTGGGATTAATTTGCATATTTGTTATTGTATCTGTCGTGTGTATTTTGTATTATTAAAAAATATTTGCAAAACTAACACACTAAATCCACCCGCATCACCCATCCAAACTGCTTAATTACCAACCATGCACTCAATTCAGTACTCTCTCGATCGAAACATTTTGGTTGGCTACTAAATTGAGCCATGGATCCTAGTGAGTACAATATCACCAACATTTCTCTAATGGTGATTAACCCTCAAGGTGTGTCAAACTTCATAGCAGACTTCATAGAACAAGGTGAAGAAAATGATTAAGTTAAAGTTGGCAAACAAACCCAGACTCTGCACATTGTTAAGGCATCAAGCCAGGAGAGTGTGAGAATAACGCTATCACTAAGTCGTCTGATTGTAGAACATTTGCATCATTCGATTTCTCTTGAGTTTGAAGTTTCAAAAAATCAGTCAGAATACGAAGCGCTAATAGTTGGGCTACACGTAGCTCTTACAATGGGCATTTGGCATTTATTAGTTAAGTCAAACTCTTAATTAGTAGTAAACAAAGCCAAAAAAGAATTCAAAGTTCAAGATGAGATGATGATCAAATACTTGAACAAGGCAAAGATAGAGATAGGGAAGTTTGTAAAATTTTAAATTAAGCACATTGGACCAAAGAAAAACCAAGTAGTTGATCTTCTATCAAAACTATCTGCTTTGAAGAAAAGACACCGAGAAAGCTTTTCTATTTGACTATTGAGGAGCTAGAAACTATGGAAGTTGAAGCCAAAAGCACTAATAGTTGGATGGATCCAAACATCCAATACATAATAAATTGGGCAGATCCCCAAAGGAGTAAAGGACTTAAGGAGGTTCAACTTTAAAGATGAACAATACCTCATCATCGAAGTTAATTTCTTTTTAATGTCAACCACCTCATTGCTCCTAAGATGTGTGAAGGAAAATGAGATGGAAAAAATCCTCCATGAAGTACGTTTTGGCAAATGTGATGTCATTTCAGAGAAAAAACCTTGGTGCATTGTGTTCAGAGGCATGAATACTTGTAGTCGACCCTCATGTAGGATGTAAAACAGCTCTCTAGGAGATGCAAGGGATGTCATAAGTACTCTGCATTATAGTATCAACTGGCTCAAAGGTTGCAAACTATCATCAGTCTCTGCCTTTTGTTATTTCGGGACTTGATATCTTTGGTTTATTCCTCCTTTAAAAGGCTAATGAAAGTTCCTCATAGTCAACATGGATTACTTTTCAAAGTGGATAGAAGTAAAAGCACAAACTCAAATTACCATATAATTCATCTGAAACTTTTTGAATAGACATTATCTCTCAGTATGACTTATCCTTGATACTTGTCACTGACATCGAACACAATTATCTAATCACGGTGTAAGAGATTTCTTTCAAAGTTAGGGAATCAACCTAAAATTTGCATCTGTGCATTATCCTCAGATGAATGGATAAGAGGAGCTTATGAACAAGATTATCTTAAACCTATTAAGGAAGAAGGTTGAAGGAGTAAGAGGAAATTAAGCGAAATTACTTCCTTTCATCCTAAAGACCGTCCAAATTACACCATCATCAGCGATAGAGTAAATATATTACATGATTTCTCATACAATGGAAGCAATGTTATCAGTCAAATAGAATCATCATAGAAAATGAGTCATCACAGCCACTTCGATGAGGAGAATCTCATCAACTTCAAAAAGCAAACGGTGAAGCAATGATGCTCACCCTTAACCTATTATAGGAAGTCCAAACAAATGAAACACTCTGACAAAGAAATATAAAGAGAGAAACCTCTCAATAGTATAACAATAATAAAGACATTCTCGCTTGGTGATCTAGTTTTGAAGCATGTTGATTCAGCTAAATGAGAACAATCAGTTGGTAAACTTGATCAAACTTGAGCTGGTTCGTTCATCATCAATCAAAAATTCACCCTGAGAGCTTACAAGCTAAAAACATATACTCAAAAGAAGATTCATAAAATATGAAGTAGTGATGATAAAAAAAAATTCATTGCTTGAAAGCCAAACTACATTGTGTTAATGCTTGAGGAATATAAAATAAGTTTTACGCTTCTCATCCTTATGAATCTTACTTCATTTGAACTTTTATTTTATTTCTCATACTTCTAAGAAAAAAAACTAATTGTACTATTATAACCTCAAATTTTAAAAATGCTTGGGGAACTAAAACCATTGAACCTCACATCGAGATGATACTCGTGAAACTAAAGTACCCTAAAAAGATGACCAAAAGAAGTGTTCCGACGCTCAGCCACAAAACCTCAAACATAGAATTCTTAAGTTTTGAGAACCATGTTAGAGTTTTTTTGGATCAATTTTCTATTTCATGAGTATAATATGTCCATCTGCATGACTCATGATGTTCTAAGGTTCATCTGTAGCATCTGGTAGCTCAAAACACCCACCTAAGACCTTCTAGCACTTGTTCCGGGCAAGTAGCTAAGTTTGGTGGCGATTTAGCCATACTAGAGAAAATTCCCTTCTAAAGGCCCATCTGATAGATGAAACATGCTTGATACCTGATCTAATTATTAAAAGTCACCATACGTCCATCCAGAGCCTCCCACCCATAGGGAGTCATGGAGTCTATCTACGCGCGTAACGGAAAAGTTAGGATTTGGGACACCCTACCCGCACCGCGGTTCAGAACGACAGTTGGAACCAATTTCTCTAATGAATAACCGATCAAAATAGTTCATTTTGAAGTTATTGGACTATGTTTCACTCCTACAAAGCCTCCCAAAACTTTTGGATCGTGAAAATTATTTGTCGGGTGTTACAAGTGAAAATTAGGATTTCGGGATAGACCGTAACATCGAGGGTGGCCGCGGAGGCCCACGTACCCAAAATAACTTCTTGGAACATATAGTATGAGCCTCTGGAGGTCTAAGCCTTAATTTTGGTAATTGGCCCAAAACATGCTATTTTCTTGAGAGCTTGGTGCCTAGGCGTTGCATGTCTGGTGCCAAGTCACCTAGACCAGCATCTTGGCGCATAAAAGGTAGTTTCTAAGCACCCCAAGTAGCGCCTTGGCACCCTAAAAGTGGTGCATAGGCACCAGTTGTGACCCAGATCACAATTTTTTGTAATTTTGATGTTGTTTTGACATTGTTTCGACATTGGAAGCCATTGGGTTCGTGAAAGGACCCTTTTTTCATCATACAGAAGGATTTAATGCTTCTTTTTAATGCATTTTGGTGATTTTCATGAGAGGGGATTAACCTAACCCCTCCCTCTCATTTGTGGCTGGCTTGGTTTTTCATCTGAGAGGGGCTTCGACTCCGCCCCTCTCCTTCTCCTTCTTCATTTTTGGCTAGGGTTAGGGGAGAGCTCTTAGAGGAGATCTTTTGGAAGTTTTGGAGGTGCTTGGTAGTGAGCCTCTTAGCAAGGAAGCAAGGAGGTGGGGTTCTCTTCCCCTCCTCCATCTACTTCTTTAGGCACCCCAAGTAGCACCTTAACACCCTAAAAGGTAGTTTCTAGGCACCCCAAGTAGCATCTTGACACCCTAAATGTGGCGTCTGGGCGGCAATTGTGACCCAGATCAAGATTTTTTTGCAATTTTGATGTTGTTTTGGCATTGTTTCAATGTTGTAAGCCATCGAGTTTGTGAAAGTCCCTTTTTCCATCATATAGAAAGATTTAATGCTTCTTTTTTAATGCATTTTGGTGATTTTCATGAAGAGAGGGGTTCAACTTAACCCCTCCCTCTCATTTGTGGCTGGCTTGGTTTTTCGTCTGAGAGGGGCTTCGGCTCTGCCCCTCTCCTTCTCCTTCTTCATCTTCAGCTAGGGTTAGGTGAGAGCTCTTGGAGGAGATCTTTTGGAAGTTTTGGAGGTGCTTGGGAGTGAGCCTCTTGAAAAGGAAGCGAGGAGGTGGGGTTCTCTTCCCCTCCTCCATCTTCTTCTTCTTCCTCCACCTTTCTTTTTTTCCTCCTCACTTTTTTCATATTCTACCATATTTTGTGAGGGTGGGTATTCTTCAGAAGGAGCTCGGCAGTAAGGCGCCGCTCTCCTAAGATGGAGGAGAGCTTCATCTTTACACAGAAAATGTTTGTAGGAAGTTCGTCAGAGCATCGCTAGAGTTCGCCAGAAACATACACTTCTTTCTTACCAATAGGAGAGCTTCATCCTACTTGAAAAAATGCATCCAAAATTATCATGATGATGAGATTTCATGATCCCTTAACTAGTTTTAGGGTTAGTCCAGTCTAGGCACATGGGTTTGATCGCCCATGTGGGGTGGCTGTGTCGACTGACATGGGTCGACCAACCGCACCGCTTATGTGATGAACTTTCATTTTCCTAGATCAAGCCCTAGGTTAGGATCACAACATTGGTTAAATCCTATATGGAAGAGTGATTCCCCATTTTGTGAGCCTTAAGCCTTAACTTCGCCGGGTTAGAATCCTAATTTCCCATGGCTTTGGCGCTCCCAACTTTCCTTGGAGAAGTTGGTTAAGTTCGATCATATAGGATGGAAAAAGCTTTGTAGTTAGTCCATCCTACAAGATCTTGGGCATCCGTAAAGTGAAAAAAGATTTTGTAGTTAGTACGCCCTACGAGCGATAGAGATTTTCTCCTCCAAAAAATTAGAGGGGGAAGCCCTCCACATTGTCACCCCAAAGCTGAAGGCGGTGATGCCACAAATCCAAGTGCATAAACCCTATGTACCTCTGTAAGGTCATTATGACGATTTTGGCATACTATCAACCATATTGGGTTGCATTGCATATTCATGGCCAATCGTGGCATCACTCATGTGTAGATCATATTGCATGTGGTACGCATGATCGTTTGAGCACTTTGGGTCGATTGGTGATATCTCATTGGATATATTTACTTTCTTCTTTATTTTACACATATTTTTGAATAAAATTGCATTTTAATGAAAAGTATTTTTATTTTTCTGATGCAGGTATAATAGTTATGAGTATTGGAACAAATTTGGACTAAATCAAAGCGAAATGGAACCAAATGGAGCAAAGGTGTTGATTGTGGTCTGACACCTAAGAATCCATATTTAGGCACCAAGGTGTTGCAGATGAAGAACTTGGTGCCAGGTTATGGGTGCCTAGGTGCACAAGCTTCTCAGGTAGATAAAGTACACGGTGCTTAGGAGCCGCAAATTGGGCGCCTAGGCATTGCATATTAGACAGTTACGAGTGGAATTTTTTGAGAAATATTTTACGAGTGCTAACGTTTAGACAGAGAGTCGTCAATCTTAGGAGTAGGAAAGAAGTTCCAAGTACTAGAATTCTCCAAGGGCAGTAGGTAGGAGTAGGAACTCTTATTCTAGAGAGATTTAAAAGGGGAATTTGATAGAATCTGTAAAGGGTTTACGACAACATCTTGTGTAGCACTATGGAAAACATCATCCAGTGGAATTTGTCTATCTTTTCATAGGGAAAAAACAAAGTATCGTGTGTAACTAATACACCAAAATAATATGTTATTTTAAATATACATTTTATTCTTATTTTTGGTGATATTGCACTTTAAAGAAGGGTATTTTCATATTTTTATCGTAGGTATATCAATTTTAGGCATTTGGAGCAAAAGTAGCAAAAAGGATGAAACTTGTAGCCAAAACAGCAAATTTTGTGATTCAAGCGACAGAACTTGAGCCTGAAGCGCCACTTTACAGATAGTCGGGGCTTGAAGCACCAGAATTGGTGCCTGAAGTGCTATTTTATAGAGAGTTGGTGCCTGAAGTGCCAGATTTGACATCTGAAGCACCAAATCCCACAACAACACGGTCTTAAGCAACTTGGCACCTGAAGCACCAGAACTAGTGCCTGAGGCGCCTGAGATGACTTTTTATGAATTAAGGTAGTTTGGGACAAATTTTGCACAAATTTCAAAGGGACCACTTGTTCTAAATGCCCCATTGAGTGATTAAATGCATCTAGACACTTTGGAAGGTTCTTTTATGAAGAGATATGTCTCTTATATCAATAGACATATCTTTTGGAATTCAAAAGGGTTGATTTTTGGATAGAATTTTGGAGGGAATTTTGAATTCTTTTTTGAGGGAGGCAGTCTCTAATAAAAGAGAGGGAAGTCTAGAGCATGGTGGTGGCGTGAAGGGGGGTTCGAAAGAGAGGCAATTGAGGCATGAGAGAGAGAGAGAGAAAGTCAAGACTTGGAGATTTTCTTCTAGGGTTGTAAGAAGAGAGCAAAAGTTAGATATTTCTTCTTCATTACACTTTCAAGAGAGAATTGATAGTGTTTGTAAAGAGAGAAAGTGCTTGAGGGAAGTGCTTGAAGTGAACTTTTAGGGATTTGCTTGGGAAGGATTGTGAGATAAATTGTGTCTTTTATTTCTTTATTTTTGTAAACTTATTTTTATATATGAAATCCATTTTTTGTTGTTTCCTTCTCATGAATTATGAGTTGTCTTTTTTATCCTTCTCCCTGCAATTAGATTTGGTTTTGTGGAGAATTGATTCTATTTTATACGGTTTTAAATGTCAATAATTTGTGATGATGCGAACTTTGATCTTCATTTACTTTTCAATCTGGCCAATTGAAATGTTAAAATTTTTTTAAAACATATGATCCAAAAGGGCTTTTATTTCCACAACATAGTGAGAATCACATTTGATTCCATGAGAGAGGACGGTTGAATGCAAATAAATAGGTAAATATACTTAGTTGGATGCAGAATTAGAGATTTTAAGATGACAGATTAAAATCCCCAATTTGGTATAGTTGATTAGAAACTAATGCCAAATTGTTAGCTCTCAAGTGAGGAAGTAGTGGGAGCTCTGGAGTGGCAGGCGGGGTCCCCCCACCCTTAACCCGCCAATAAGGGGAACTCTGGATTAGTCAATGTTCTTTATGCACTTGAAAGAGGGTAAAGAATAGGATTGCTCCTATTTGGCACAAAATAATTTTTATATATTTTTAAATGATATTAGTTTCTTTGTAATCCATATAATCATTGTAAAGGGGAAGGATGTTTTCTTAAATTTGAACTCTTCATTACAAAAACTTTGTTTAGATTTCATAAGTTTGCTTTTGAAAGTTTAGCAATTAGTTTAATTTAAACTAGGATTAAACTGTTCCTTTTATCTGCATTTTATTTAGCATACACTTAATTATTTTAGATTAAAATTTTGTACTTCAATTTTGTAGTTTGAATTGTGTTTTACATTGTAGTCATAAAAATTTACCTATAAGCATTTCCAACTTCCCTGTGGGATCAATATCTAGCACTCAATTAGAGCCCTTTATTACTTGAGCGATACATATACTTGCATTATTATTAAGAGATTTGGTAGTTTAAAGACTCTTATATAATAAAATTATATATATTAAAGTTATTTACATTACATATTTATTATTATAATTGTTGTGTGTATTTTGTAATTTTGAAAAATATCTACAAAAGTAACGCACAAAAATCTGTCGCATCAAGTTTTTGGCACTTTTGTCGGGGAAGTAATAGAAAGTATTAGTAAATTACTTTATAGTTTAAAACATTTTATATAAAAAAAGAGTGTTTGTAGTTTAATTTAAATATTTTCATATCTTTGTGTGTTTGCTTATTTTAATTGCTTATTTTGTTTGGTTTTATTGTGTTTGTTTATGTGTAGTTTAAGATCTAAGGATTTAGTACCTTACGATTCAAAGTTAGAAAGGACTATTAGAAAATTTTGAAAAAAAACAAAAAGTGATAGATAATTTTAACAAAATGGCTTGCAACTCGAGTAATGTTGTAAATGAAATGAACATCATCAGAGATCTTTAAGAGATTATGCTAATCCTACAACAGATGAAATTCATTTGAGTATGCAAAATCCTGTTGTAACTGCCAATTTATTTGAGCTTAAACCTGCTATTATCCAAATGGTACAAAACAATCAGTTTGGGAGAACACCAACTGAAGATCCTAATTTACACCTTGCTAGTTTTCTAGAATTGTGTGCTACATTTAAATATGATGGAGTGTTAAATGATGTCGATAGACTTATACTTTTTTTTCACTAAGGGATAAAGCTAAATTGTGGTTAAACTTGTTAGCACCGAGATCTATCAGAACTTGGGGAGACTTATCACAAAAATTTTTATCTAAATATTTCCCTACTTCAAAAACTACTAAACTTAGAAACAATATTACATCTTTTGATCAGTTTGAAGGGGAATCAGTTTATGAAGCCTGAGAAAGATTCAAAGATCTCTATAGGAAGTGTCCACACCATGCATTGCCAGATTGGTTAATAATTCAAACTTTTTATAATTGATTGGTTGGATCTCTTAGATCAATAATTGATGCTGCTGCTGGTGGATCATCAATGTCAACAATGTCAAAACCATTCCATTCAATGAAGCATATTCTTTAATTGAGATGACTACTAATAATTTTCAATGGCCCTATGAAAGGGTAAATCCCAAAATAGTAGCTAGTATTCATGATTCTGATGCATTATCTATGTTGGCTGCCCAAATCGTTGTATATCAAGGAAGATAGATCAATATGGAATGAATTATTCTCAGACAACACATGTGCTTGAAAAAAACTCATTGGGACAAATGATAAAATCTCAATCTTCTTATGAGACCTTAAATGCAATAAATAATTGTTCTAACAATCCTTATGCCAATTATTATAATCCTAGTTGGAAGAATCATCTAAATTTTAGTTGGAGTAATAATAACTCTAATGTTGTTAATCTGCAATGAGAAACTCCAACAATCAAGGAAATCCAACTTATAAACCTTATTACCCTCCAGATTTTAATAATTTGCAGAGTAAGGAGAAAAAATTGTCAATGAAAGAATCAATATTGCAAATGTGAAGCCAATTAAGAAGTCAAGGAGCTGCAATCAGAAACATGAAAAATTAATTGGAATGTATTATTACTGCACTTAGCAATAGACCTCTAGGAATGTTGCCTAGTAATGTTGAAGTAAATCTCAAAGATCAAAATAAAGAGCAGTTTAAGGTTATTCAACTGAGAAGTGGAAAAGAATTAGAAGCCAGAGTTCAAAAAGAAGTAGAATTTGAAGTTTAAAAAAATAAGGTGAAAAATAAAAAATCTGGTGAAGATTTCATTTTAAGTAAATGTCCTATTAAACTAATGAAAATCAATATAGAAAAAGTACATGTCCTATTAAACTAATGAAAATCAATATAGAAAGACCACCACCTCCATTTTCTCAAAGACTGAAGCAAAAAATAGAGATAACCAATTTTCAAAATTTTTGGAAATATTGAGAAAATTAACAATAAACATTCCATTTGTTGAAGCCTTGGAAAAAATGACAAGTTATGTGAAATTCATGAAGGATATACTTAATAAGAAAAGGAAGTTTGTAGATAATGGGACTGTTGCAAACAGTGAGAAGTGTAGCTCTATAATACAGAAGAAGCTTCCTAAAAAACTTAAAGACCCTGGTAGTTTTACTATTCCTTGTGTTATTGGCAAAAGATTTTTTGGAAAAGCTTTATGTGATTTAGGAGTCATTATTAATCTTATGCCTTTATCAATTTTTAGAAGGTTGGCTTTAGGATATATTTCACCTACAACTGTAACTCTTCAGCTAGCTGATCATTCGATTACCTACCCTAAAGATGTTATAAGAAAATGTTTTGGTAAAAGTTTATAAATTTATTATTCCTGTGGGCTTTATTACATTATATATGAAGGAAGATAAATAAATTCCTATTATTTTAGGAAGATCATTCCTTGCCACTGGAAGAGCTTTGATAGATGTCAGAAAGGAGAACTAACTATGAGAGTTAGTGATCAAGAAGTTACATTTAATATTGCAAAATCAATGAGATACCCTGCAAAAGAGCAAGAGATTGAATGCTTTAGAATGGACATTAACAAATATTTAAGCCA
The DNA here is from genome assembly GCF_001263595.1 of Phalaenopsis equestris. Lineage (NCBI taxonomy): Eukaryota > Viridiplantae > Streptophyta > Magnoliopsida > Asparagales > Orchidaceae > Phalaenopsis > Phalaenopsis equestris. Next base: position 125,625 of record NW_018245560.1, read on the forward strand.
TAAATATTTCACGAAGACATTTGAAAAGAAATTTGAAACGAAATATTTAGAAGATGAGGATAAAATTCAAGATGAATCTATGGAAGTGAGTAATGAGAAATTGGAGTATTTTCAGGAACAATTTGAATTGTTAGATCTTATATACAATAACAAGAATTTGATTTCATCTATTGAGAAACCTCCTGAACTAGAAATGAAAACACTTCCTGCACATTCAAAGTATACATTCTTAGGAGATTTATCCACATTACATGTTATTTTATCCTCAGAATTAAGTGATACACAAGAACAATAGTTTTTGTAAACTTTAAGAAGATACAAGAAAGCCTTTGGATGGACATTAGCTGATATTAAAGGAATCAGTCCTTCAATTTGTATGCATAGAATTTTATTGGAATATCATCTTGAACCAAGAGTTGATCCTCAAAGGAGATTGAATCCTACGATGAAAGAAGTTGTCAAAATAGAGATTTTGAAATGGTTAGATGCTGGAATAATATATCATATTTCAGACAGTGCTTGGGTGAGTCCAATTCATTGTGTTCCAAAGAAAGGAGGTGTGACTATTGTGATAAATGAAAATAATGAAATAATACCAACAAGACAAGCCACTGAATGGCGAATCAGCATAGATTATAAAAAATTAAATTCTGTCACCATAAAGGATCACTTTCCTTTACCCTTTTTGAACCAGAAGTTGGATAGACTGGCTGCGCACAAATATTTTTGTTTTCTAGATGGATATATCAATTATCATCAAAGACCTATTACCCTAAAGGATCAAGAGAAAACAATATTTACTAGTCCTAATGGAACCTTATTTTGGCAAATGACCTTTAGATTATGTAATGTACCTGCAACATTTTAAAGATGTATGATGTCAATTTTTAATGATTTAATTGAAAAAAGGATTGAAGTCTTTTTGGATGATTTTTCTGTATTTGGAACTTCATTTGAAATATGTCTAAATCATTAAAGAAATTTCTAGAATGATGTGAAAAGATGAATCTCCGTTGTAGGAGGAATTGTACTTGGAAATAAAATTTCAGAAAATGGCATGGAAGTAGATCCTGCAAAAATATAAGTTATATCTAACCTACCTCCACCTACTATTGTAAAATGAGTCAGGAGCTTTTTAGGACATGCTAGATTTTACAGGCGATATATTAAAGATTTTTCAAAAATTAATAAGCCTTTATGCCAACTTGTGGAAAAAGATACAAAATTTGACTTCAACCAAAAGTGCCTTAAAGACTTTGAAACTTTAAAGGAAAAATTGATCACTGCTCCTATAATTGTTTCACCTGATTGAGAAACATTTTGAATTAATGTGTGATAACAGTGATTGTGCAATTGAAGCTGTATTAGGGCAGAGATACGACAAAATTTTTAAAGTTATATACTATGCTAACTCCCATATTTTTGGCTCTGCCACGCTCAAATTAATTACACCGCTACTAAAAGAGAGTTATTAGCAATTGTTTATGCTTTTGATAAGTTTAGGTCATATCTAATTGTAGTTAAATGTGTTGTGCATACTGACCACTCGGCTATTAAATATATGATGCAAAAGAGGGATGTGAAACCAAGATTAATTAGATGAGTACTTATGCGAGAATTTGATTTTGTAGTAGTCGATAGGAAAGGAACTGATAATCAAATTTCTGATCATCTTTCTATGTTGGAACAAAAAGAAACTATTAACTTGGACAAAGACTTGGACAAAGAAATTAATAAAACTTTTCTTGATTAACAACTTTATGTGTTAAAGGATGGGAAATACCATGGTATGTTGATATTGTGAATTATATTGTTAGTGGTATTTTAGCATATGGACCGACAAAACAACAGAAAAAGAAATTCACTCATGACGCAAACCCTTATTTTTTGGATGACCCATATTTGTATAAACAATGCAAAGATTTAGCGATGAGAAGATGTGTGCCTTATGAAGAAATTTATGAAATTAACCAAAAATATCATGATTCTGAATATGGAGGTCTTTTTGGGAATGATAGAACTATTCATAAAATTTTACAATATGGATTGTATTGGCCTACTCTATTTAGAGATGTTAATATATATATCAAAACATGTGATCGGTGTCAGAGTAGGTAATATACTTCATTTGGAAATATATAATATATATATTGATTGCTATTGATTATGTGTCAAAATGGATTGAAGCAATCACTTTACCTTGATGTGATGCTCGGATTTTTTCAAAGTTTTTAATTAAAAATATTTTTACAAGATATGGATTGTCAAGAATAATCATTACTGTTGGAGGATCTCATTTTAGGAATGCAACAATTGCAAGGTTGGTGGAAAAATATAATATTATGCATAACATTGCAACTGCTTATCATCCTCAGACTAGTGGTCCAACAGAATCATCTAACATTGCAACTGCTTTTCATCCTCAGACTAGTGGTCCAACAGAATCATCTAATTGTGAAATAAAAAAAAAATTAGAAAAAACTGTGAATCCAAATAAAATGGATTGGTCTGCTAGATTAGATACTTCTTTATGGGCTTACAGGACAGCTTATAAAACACCTATAGGAATGTCCTCATATAGATTAATTTTTGGGAAACTTGTCACTTGCCGGTAGAATTGGAGCATAAAGCCTATTGGCCTTTTAATGAGGTAATTTTTTAAGGAGTTAATTAAAGTTGCCAGTGAGAAAAGAATATTGCAATTGAATCTTAAGGAGTTAATTTCAATTTGAAAGTTGCCAGTGAGAAAAGAATATTGCAATTGAATGAGCTTGAAGAAATTAGGAATGAATCTTATCATAATGCTAGGATTTATAAGGAAAAAATGAAATAATTGCATGGTCGGAAGATAATAAAAAAAGAATTTGAGCCCAGACAGGAAGTTTTATTATACAATACAAGATTGAACTTATTTCCTGGAAAACTGAAGTCTAGGTGGAAAGGGTCATTCACAATTATACAAGTCTATCCCTACAGAGCTGTTAGTATTGAAGATTCCAAGACTGGAAAGATATTTAAAGTGAATGGGCACAGATTGAAACCATATTTTGATGGTTAAAGACCAGTTTCTAAAGAGACTGTAATGTTGGGTCACCCAGAGTAAGGACTGAGAATGTCGTGCTGACAACATTAAACCAAGCGCTTTGCAGGAGGCAATTCATATTTATTGTTGTTTATTTTACTTATATGTTTTTGTTTGAAATATTATAATTATATAGATATATCTGTAATTTTATGGATTCCGTGTATTTGAGAAACTTGAAATTGAGGAAATATTTAAAAACATCTTTATTTACCTAATTTTATGGAAGATTTGAGAATTTATTGGATTGAAATCGAAATGGTAAAAAATTTGGAACTAGCGCCTAAGGTGCCACTTTCCAGAGAGCTGGCACCTGAAGCACCAGAATTAACGCCTGAGGCACCGCAGTTACAAAAATGACTTAAAACATTTCGAAAGGCAGTTTTTGGTAGGTTATCTTCCTTATAACTCCCAAAAACTGATTTCAAAGTCTATTTTAGGGGGGGGAAATGAGGGAAGAGTCACTACTTTTCTAATCCAATGGCTTCCCACTCTAAAAATTCCGCAAGATTTAGAATTTTCAACCGGAGAAAGTTCATCAGTTTCGATGTGCAGATATTACATGATCGAGTTCTTGTGAAGAAGAGGCTAATCTAGAAAAGGGGATTTATGATTTGAGTATATAACACACCGATACTCGAGTGGAAGAGATAATTGCGCAGAGACATTGGGAAGTACTTTGTTATACCACTGTCGTCGTGGTTATCTTTGTGGTGAAAGAGTTTTATGCAAATCTTCATGGAATCAACCAAGGAATTGTCTATGTGCAAGGCAGGTGTGTACAATTCACTCTAACAAGAATAAATGATATATTTATGATTGAATGTGTTCCTATTTTCCACTACACAAATTTTTCCCCTACAAGAGATAATATGAACGAACTCTATCGATTCCTTACTGATGAAGATGCAAATTGGAAGGTAAGAGATGATGAGAATGTAAGTTTTTCTTCTTCATTGTTGAATCTTGCATCTAAGACATGACATTTGTTTATTGCATCAAAATTACTTCCTACAATGAAAATCAGTAAAGTGACGAAGGAGAGTGCTATATTGAAAGACTGTATTCAAACTGGAAAACCTATTGATATTGGTGCAATAATTGTGAAATCAATTTTAAGTTTGAATGTTAATGGATCTACTACTGGATTGGGACATCCATCTACTATTTTCTTACTATGTAGTCAATCGCAAGTTCCATATGAAAGTTGGGAAAAAGTGCTTCTCCATTGGAAGCCTATGGACCTAGAAGTTTATTGCAACAGCATTGGAATGGGGGATGAGAATGATGTGAATATACTAATGAATCAATCATCCAAGAATTCATCACCTATTCAGACTTGCGTCAATTTGAATGCACTTCTGAAGAGGATCAAGAAAATAGAGAAAGAGGTACAGAACCTTATGCATGCAATTGAGAATATTTCTAAAATGTTGGATCATCTGGATTGGAGGCTGAATGAACATTTTGAACATACTACTGGATGTATTGAAGATGGGATGGTTTGGTACATATGTTCAAGAAACATGATTGGATCGAGGAATATTCAATGGATGAATTTCCTTATCGACCTTTCTAGAACTTGTACGTGCACTACCAATCTATTGGAGATATCTAAAAGGATGAGAGCAAAGAAGATGTTTGAACTTACCTTATGCATGAAATGCTTATTTAGTATTTCTTACTTATGTTATTATGTTATGTTCGATTGCATTTACTTTCATTGTTGAACTTTACTTTTGTTTTTTGTTGAGTATTTTGATGTTTAGATTTCAATTTTAGGATGTTTGGTTTGCTTTAGACACTGAATTAGATTTTATTGGCTTAAAAACTGTTAGTTTGTAATAGTGCGAATTTTATATATAAAAGAGAGTTTTGTGTTGTTTGTGAAAGTTATGTGTTATAAAATTGTTTAATTATTAGTATAAGTGTTTATTTGAGTTAATTAAAGGTTGACATAAAGTGGTACACAGCGGATTTCCTCAAAAAATGAAATCTGGAAAAAATAGGCTTTGGCGCTTGAGGCGCCAAATATTTTTACTGCTTGGGTCGTCTCCTACCTCTAAACCGTGACTTAGGGCTTCACATTATGTAGATTTGAGAAGATTTCAAAGGCCAAAGATCTTAGATTTCATCTTCTCTTGGTAAGAGCTTCACTTTAACCTAGAAATATTTGTTCTTCACCATGGATTTGTCCTACATTATGGAAAATCCGAAATTTGAGGATTTGTTGAAAAAACTTAAAGAAAACCCATGGTAAAAAGTTTCTTACCAAATAATCAAGTAATAAAGAACTTTCTATTTAAGCCCCAAATATTGATCCTACAGGGAAGGGGGAAGGTTTAAATTTGAAATAATAAATTAACTAGGAAATTCATGGAAGGTATAACGAAATTACTGTCACTAATTTCGAATGTTGAGATATTATTAGAACTAAATTATTTAACTATAGGAAAACTAAAATGCAGAGTTTAAACAGTAACTACTAAACTATAAAACTATGTTTATGTGATGAAGATTTCTTATGTGAAAAAACATCTTTCTCACTACAATGAGATTTTGGTAAAATGAGATGAGATAAATGGTTTTAATATGAATTGTTCCAAATATGAGAAATTTTAATTCTCTACCCTGAGACAGTGTTATAGAAAATCATTGGCTAATCCCAGGTTTAGTCCCTAAATCCTTGGTTAGGTTAGGAAGATACTGGCTCCCACTCCAGAGCTCCCACTTCCCTTCACCTGAAGGCTAACTCTCACTTTAGTTCTTAAACACTAAGACCGAATTGGGAATTTTAGTCTGTCACCCTAAAATCTCCAATTATACACCCAACAATGTATATTTCTATGTTTATTTGCACTTAATTCCATGAACAAAATTTTCCTTCATGGAATCAAATGTGATCCTCACTCTATTGTAAAACTCATACTTCATTTCCAGGATCATAAGTTCACAACAAATGTTAACAATTCAATTGGCCAGATCGATAAGTAAATTAAGTTCGAAGTTGAAAAATCATCACAATATATTTTATATTTTAACATTGGCACATCCATATTATCTCTTCATTTCATCATATCTCAGAGTAGGGAGAAAGATAAATGAAAATACTCAGACTTTAGGACAAAGATACAACAAAACAAAAATTTCATATATAAAAGAAAATTCATACAACACTAAAAAAAATGAACAACACTTATCTGAAACTATTTCTTAAAGCAAATCCCTTGTAGCCTTTCTTAGGAAATGTAGGAAGAAGAAATCTCTCACTTTTCTCTTTCTCCAACACTCTTAGAGAAAGATTCACACTTAATCTCAACACAAAAACTCTAAATTCTTAAATAAAAATCACTAATAGACTCCAAAATGATGGTGGAATGAAGATGGAAAAGTGTATGATATATAAGAGAATGAATTGAGGCGAGGAATGACAAAAAAGGAGCAAATTTTCTGATCAATTTCAGCCCCAAATAGAGCCTAGAGTCGGTTCTCCAATAGGTGCATCCAAAAACTCTTCAAAAAGCATCCAAATTTGTAATCTTCTAGAAATAGTTTCTGAACCGACACTGGCGTCGTCGATGCCAGTGGTCCGCAATTTAATTTGTTGCTCTCTGTCAAACGACACTGTCGGCGCTAAAAAAATTTTAAACTTCTCCATTTTGACTCCAAATTTCATCTTTTTTGCTTCCTTTTTTGCTTCAAGTCCTAAAATTCAACAACCTGCAAGAAAACATTAAAAATACCTTCCATTAAAGTGCAATATCACCAAAAATGAGTATAAAATATGGGTCTAAAAATGCATATATTTTTTGTGTATCAAAATCCTCCAAACTTACATATTACTTGTCCTCAAGTAACTCCTTTGCTACTAAAAATATGACTTATGGTAAAGAATTTAACTTTTAGATTTCCATATTTTAGTCCAATAAATACAATAGCATAACTTAAAAAAAAATCAAAACAACTTCAGTTAGTACCAAAGGTATAAGAATATCCAGTAATCAAGTCTAAGATTTCTGATTCTCAAATTGTCATATTAAAGACACTTAGAGTATTCATATGAAAAAGAACTTCATAAAACTTTACTATTAAACAAGTTAATACTCAAATATAAGTTTAGAAAATATAGCCAAGCCTTCTTCTTTAAGTTGATTCAAGTGAAGCCAATTTTTAATTAGGCATCTCCTCAAGCTTCTCCCCACATTAAATTTTTCTTTTCTTTTCTTTTCATGATCATTTTCAATCTTTTTTATTTTTTTTTCTTTTCTTTTCAGGATCATTTTCAATCTTTTTTTTTAATGTGAGGATTACTATATCTGGATAGTCATTAATGATTTTGAACTTCACTATCCTCTTCTTAAAGTAAAAAAATTTTCACATTTCTTCATTTAACAAATTTATATTAGCTTAAAGATTTCATAATCCTTTTCTTCTTAAATGAATCTTTAAAATTCTTAAAACTTCAAAAATACAAATTTGTTTACTTAAAATAGAAAAACATAGTTTTATTCTCTTATACCAAATATCTTGCTCACTAAAATTAACCTTTATTATTGAAATTTTTTACTTAAGTTTACTATATATTTAGAAACATAAATGTAGTTATCTAAAGTTATCCCCTAATACCAAAGGTCATGTTAAATTTAAAATTTTGATAATATAGCTAAGTGAGGACAAATAAAATTAAGTTTCTTTCTTTAAAAAGGATTTTTTCTTCCCCCCACCCCTCCCCCGCCAAACTTAAATTTTTTAAAAGATTTAGCATGAAGAATTGAAAAAATAAAAGGTGAAAGAAATCATTAAATACATAAAAAAAGACTTACATGTTGAAGGTTCTGATTTTGAAATTTAATTCTGAAATATTGCAGGTGTTAATATGAAAAACTACAAGAATTAAAACATTAAATAGCACATAATACATATAAAATATGTAAAGAAAGAGTTAATTACAATACATTTAACAAAATACTAACAACTAACAACAGAACTAAGCTGGATTTCAAATAACAAACAGTTTCACAATTCTACAGTTCACAACTTAATATCTAAAATAAAACAGAGTCTTGGTATCTAACAACAAACAGTTTCAACAATATAACAAAAATAAACAACAAAATAACAAAGTACAATCAAACATAAACTAAAAGAAAGATCAAACTTACATATCACCAATCATCGTCTTCTTCTTCTTCTTCTTCCACATTCAAATTATGCTGCTGATATGGAATAAAGATAGGGTGAGTAGGAAACTAAACTGAGTGATCACCCTTCATATATCAAACCATCACATCATCATAAGCAGCATAATATTCAAACTTTTGTCTTATCAAATCATCAGTGTGAGCATTTCTGGCCTCCATGTGTTCCATTCTAAGATCCATTCTCAAGATATCTCCCTGTTGGATCATCATCCACTCCAATAGTTCTCGAAGAGTAGGGTCACTAGAAGTAGGGGTCCTCAAAGTAGAAGGAATATCGCTGGTTTTACTTCCAAACCTCCATCCAACATGAGATTCATATGTCTTTATATTGGCAGTCCCAATAGGTTTTAAAGGCTCAATCCTCTCTTCCTCTTATCTAAAATTAACTCCTGCCTGCTCACAGAGTGTGAAGATCAGGGCAGGGTGTGTTAAACCACCAGTGGTCTCTCCCAAAGCAATAGATCGAGTGTTCATATAAACAATAGAGCCTACATTTATCCTCGTCACTTGTTGGATACAGAAGTCTAGAATGGATCTATCCTTTGTAATCTCACTATGATGATTTTTCGGTATCATTCTTCCAGAAATAAAATAGTGTCAGGCCTTAGATACTACATTTAACATAGAAAGAGGAAAGTTTACCTTAACACCATTCTTCATCTTCTAGATTCCTCTTCCATCAATAAGAAAAGAAATAACCTCATCCAAGGCCTCATTCGTAGTAGAAAATGATTTATACTGGCAACTGTACTCATCTTCTAATTGATAAAATTTATTAATCTTTCTTGGAGAAAACTCTATCATTTTCCCACGAACAAAAACAAAGTCTTCCAATAATCATATCGACAGTAAAATATCAAAAATTTTCCCACTGCCGAGCGCCACTGTCGAGCATTGATTAATTGCTCTACTTCTCCACCCAAATTTTTAAATCCATGATCCGGAATCACTTTTTTATTTTCTAGTAGACTATGGAAACGAGCACTAGCTTTGAAGCTGACAAATTTTTGTTCATCATAGTCCACTTTTCTCTTTCCTTTGCTCATTCTTGGTGCCATGGTAAATCTAAGAAAAATTTAATAAAAATCTAAATAAATTCCCAAAATTCCAAAAATCATAATGTAAAAAGCTTAAAACTTAAATCTACTAAGAGTTCTTCACCAAAACATTTTCTCAAAATCTCTCAAACAATTCCAAAATTTTTTGATCTCAGTAATGTGAGATAAATTCTTAGTGAAAATAAAAAAATTTTCATTCAAAGTGTAGCTCTTACTTAGAGAAGATGAAATCTGAACTTCCTTTGCCTTAAAATTGCCTCAAATCCAAGCAAAATCAAGCACTAGATGCAAAAACAGGAGGTTGAAGGTGACTCAAAGGGTAAAAATGGAGTTTTATGATGCAAATCATGAATTTTAAGGGGTTTAAGGTGTTCTCGGATCGAGGCCGCTGTTGGCGCCCATGCCAGCGTCGTCGACGCTGAAGGCTAAAAAATTTCATTTTTTGATTTTCGCAATTTTCAATTTTCTTTTAATTCACTCCAAAATCTTTTTAGTATTCTTGAACACAAATTTTTATCTAACAATAATTCACAAACAACACCAAACTAACATTTATATATGAAAATACACTTTTTATAAATACATTTTTCTAATCACACTTCCATATCCTTAAAGCAAACTAACTTATAAATCAGCCTCAAAATCAAGTCACAACACTAAATGCTGACACAAAAAACTATACACACAATTAAAGTTCAGAGTTCTAAAGCAAAGAAAACTAAATAAAATTCACATAATAACATTAAATACATAATTATTTTAAACTAATAGAGAGTTCAAATTCTTCAATTATTCTGCCTCTTCTTCAGTGCTTTCTCCTCCTCTAATATCTCTCATAAACTGGTAATGAATGTACAAATTGTATGTACAAATTGACGGGAATTGATCAATCTAAAGAAGGGTCGGTACGGGAATTGATCAATCTAATTTTCTTCGATTCATCCTTTTTCCTTGAACATCTGCACTAATCCTGCTTCAAATGTTCCAGTATGATCAAAATTCTCCTTCATCCTCCAATCTAAGTGATCAAAAATGTATTTAAGATTTCCTATTGCATTCATTATACTCTGAAGTTCTCTTTCAATCTTCTTCATTTTCTTTTCCAAAGCTAGTGAACTTCCAACTGTTTGTGGCATTAATGAAGCTGAAGAATGTGATGAATGATCTAAGATAGCATCTAATGCTTCATTTCCATTCCCAACATAATTATCATCAATAGGAATCATGGGCTCCGAAGGTAATAAAAATTTTTCCCAACTTTCATATGAAACTTGAGATTGACTGCGAAGTAGGAAAATTGTGGAAGGATGCCCAAGTACATATATTGGCCCATTCATAATAATACCCATAATAGATTTAAAAATGATAGATCCTACATCAATGGGCTTTTCCATTTAAAAGCAATAGTTTAAAATAGCACTTTTTTTGGTGACTCTACTAATCTTCATGGTAGAGAGTAGTTTTGCAGAAATGAAGAAATGCCACTGTTTTGATTTTGGAGTAAGCAATGAAGCAGAGAAACTAACATATCCCTCATCTCGCATTTCCCAAATACACTTTCATCCATCAGAAAATTATTGACATCTTGCATCAAATCTCTTATTGGGATAAAATTTGTATAATGACAGATTGGAACGTTTTCTATCATATACAACTCATTAATTCGCGTCGGAGTAAATGGTACAACCTTACCTCATACGAAGACAACTCTTTAGGTAATTCCATCTAAGTTGGCATAGAATTCCTGCACCACTGGTACAACAACTGCAGTGGTAGTGTAGCACAGAACTTCCTATCGTCTTTGTACAATGATTTTATCAATCGGAGAACTTGGATTAATCAATCCATGATTGACAAAGCCGCTTTTATTGATAAGCCTCTTCTTCGTAATGACTTTGTCATATAATCTCTGCGCATCAAAACTGATAAACTTTCCTCTATTTAAAATTCTATACCAGGATATATTTCTGAAATTGGAAGCCATGGAATTCAAAAATAGGAAGTTTCTGGCGGTCCAAGGCAGTTTTTAGGACTTTAAAAACACCTCCTAGCAGTTATTAAGGAGTGAAATCTTGCCAGAGTTTGCTAAAAACATCAAAACCACACGAAACTGCTTGGGACACTGTCGGCACTTCCGATGGAGCTGTCAGCGCAATGGTCAGTCTAGCGGGTGTCGTCGGCGCCAGAGGCCAAAATCGCATCTTTTTATTTATTTTTTTTGTTCAATTTGATTCCAAACTTTCCTCCAATATCAATATTTGTCTTAATTTATGATATATAAAATTGTGTAGGATTATTATTTCCTAATATATAAAATACTTATCAAATATATATATATATATATATATATATTTATTTATTTATTTATTTATTTATTTATTTAT
>NW_018245560.1:138521-141957 GCF_001263595.1 Phalaenopsis equestris
AATTTACTATATCAGCATACCACGGTACATTCATTTCATCAATACTATATAGTTGTTCATCAAGGAAATTTTCTAAAAATTCATTTGCAAAATTAGTTAATATTTCTCTTTCAAGTCTAGACAAATGATCAGGTATTTGATTATTATTTTCCTTTCTATCAACTACGGTAAAATCAAACTCTTGCAAAAGAAGTATCCATTTAATTAATCTTGGTTTAGCATCCTTCTTTTACATTAAGTATTTAATAGCAGAATGTTCTGTATGCACTATACATTTAGTTCCAATTAAGTAAGTTCTAAATTTATCGAAGGCATAAACAATAACTAATGACTCTCTTTCATTTGTAGTGTAATTGATTTGAGTATCATTTAGAGTTTTACTAGAATAATATATTACTTTAAAAATCTTGTTATACCTTTGTCCTAAAATAGCCAAAATAGCATAATCACTAGCATCGCACATTATTTCGAATATTTTTTTCCGAGTCCGGTGGAACTATTATAGGTGCAGTGATTAATTTTTCTTTCAATAACTCAAATGTCTTTATGCATTCCTTGTTAAAATCATATTTCTTATCTTTTCCTAAAAGTTGGCATAATGGCTTAGTTATTTTTGAAATTTTTTTATGTAGCGCTTGTAGAAACCAGCATGTCCTAGAAAGCTTCTTACCCTTCTAATATTAGTAGGAGGTGGTAATTTTTCAATAACTTGAATTTTTGCAGGATCTACTTCAATGCCATTTTCAGAAATTTTATGCCCAAGTACAATGCCTCTTGCAACCATAAATTGACATTTTTCCCAATTTAGTGCTAGGTTGATTTTTTCACATACTTCCAATTTTTTTTCTAAATTATTTAAACATAATTCAAACAAAGTCCTGAATACAAAAAAATCATCCATAAACACTTCCATTCCATGTTCAATAAAATTGCTAAAAATTAACATTATACATCTTTGAAATGTTGCAGGTGCATTGCATAGTCCAAAAAGGCATTCTACGAAAAGCAAATGTTCCATAAGGGCTTGTAAATGTTGTTTTCTCTTGATCCTCTAGAGCAATTAGAATTTGATGATAACCGGTATATCCATCTAAAAAGCAATCATATTTATTCACAGCCAATCTATCCAACATTTGGTATAGAAAGGGTAAAGGAAAGTGATCTTTTCTGGTGGCCATATTTAATTTTCTATAGTCAATACAAATTTGCCAACAAGTAACTTGTTTTATTGGAATTAATTCAATTTTTTCATTTTTTTCAACGGTCACTCTTTTCTTTGAAACATAGTGAATTGGACTTACCCAAGGACTGCCTGAAATAGGATATATAATTCTAGCATCTAACCATTTTTAAATTTATTTTTTAACAACTTCTTTCATTATTGGGTTTAATCTCCTCTGAGGATCAGCTTTAGGTTTGTATTGTTCATCTAATAAAATTCTGTGCTAGAAATTGAAGGACTAATTGTTTTAATATCTGTTAAAGCCAATCCAAAAGCCTTTTCATATCTTTTAAACATCTCTATTAATTTTTATTCTTGAATTTCAGTTAATTCAGAAGATATAATAGCAGGTAATGTAGAAGACTCTCCTAAAAACACATATTTTAAATGGGCAGGTAACATTTTTAGTTCAAGTCCGGGTGGTTTAATACTTGAAGGAATACGATTTTTATTATCGTTTTCCAACAAATCTAACGTTTCAAAGTTGTCCTGAATATAATCCAAATCTTCTTCTTTTATTTTGTCCTTGTTTTCAAAAAATTCTCCTTGCTTTAATTTGTCTTCAAACTCTTCCTTAAACTGCTCATTACAAAGATAATCAGTAACTTCCATCCTAAAACATTCATTATATTTTTCTATTGCAGGATATTTCATAGCTTTGTAATATTAAATGTTACCACTTAATCATTAACTCTCATTATTAATTCTCTTTTTTATATATCTATCACAGCTCTTCCTGTTGCAAGAAATAGTCTCCCCAAAATAATAGGAATCTTATAAACTTCATCTATATCTAATACTATAAAGTCTACAAAGAAAATAAATTTATCCACTTTTACTAATACATCTTCTATAACTCCTTTTGGATAAGTTATTGATCGATCAGCTAACTAAAGAGTTGCAGTAGTAGGGGAAATCTCTCCTAAATCTAAATATTTAAAAATCTATAAGGGCATAAGATTGATACTCACTCCTAAATCACATAAGTCTTTTCCAAAAAACTTTTCACCAATAGCACAAGGTATAGTAAAACTAACTACATCTTTTAATGTTTTAGGAAGCTTTTTTTGAATAATAGCGCTACCTCTTCATTGAGTGCAACGGTCTCTTGATCTGTAAACTTCCTTTTCTTGTTTAGTATATCCTTCATAAATTTCACATAACTTGACATTTGTTCCAAAGCTTCAACAAAAGGAATGCTTGTCGTTAACTTCTTAAGGATTTTCAATAATTTTGTAAATTGTTTATCTTTATTCTTCTGCTTCGGTCTTTAAGGAAACGGAGGTGACGGTTTTCTAAGGGAACTTTTGTTTGTTCATTTTCATTTTGGTCACTTTCCATTTCTTTCTTCTCTTCATCAACTTCAGTTTCTCTTTGGATCCTTGTTTCAACTTCTTTTCCACTTCTTAATTGAATAATTTTAATTTGTTCCTTATTTTGATCTTTTAGATTAACTTCCACAGTACTCAAAAGAATTTCTAAAGGTTTGTTACTAAGTGCAGTAGCAATATGTCCTAATTTATTTTCAATATTTCTAATAGCAGCCCCTTGATTTTGTATTTGATTTCCCATGTTCAACATTACTTCTTCTATTTTCAACTTATTTTCCTTAACTTGTGGGTTAAGGTCAGAGTTAAATCTAGGAGGATAATAAGGTCGATAATTAAGATTTCCTTGGTTGTTCAAATTTTCGGAGGGATTCACCAAATTTTTATAATTATTCCAAATAAAATTAGGGTGATTTTTCCATCCAGGATTTTAATAATTAAAATAGGGATTTTTATTTCAATTATTTATAGCATTTAAAATTGCGTAAGATGATTGAGTATCGACTATCTGTCCTAGTGAATTTTCCTTTAATACTGGGCGTATTTGAGAATAGTTCACTCCAATTTGATCAATCTTTTTTGAAATAGCAGTAATTTGAGATGCGAAAATAGACATTGCATCAGATTCATGAAAATTAGCTACTCTCTTAGCATTTACCCGTTCAGAGGGCCATTGAAAATTGTTAGTAGTTATTTCTTCAATTAAAAAGTATGCTTCATTAAAAGGTTTTGACATTAGTGTCACCTACAGCAGCATCTATAATAGATCTAAGTGATCCTACTAATCCATTGTAAAATGTTTGAATTATTAACCAATCTGGTAAAGCATGGTGTGGAAATTTTCTAAAAAGATATTTAAATCTTTCCCAAGCTTCATATATCGATT
>NW_018245561.1:0-346 GCF_001263595.1 Phalaenopsis equestris
AAAAGTAACAAAAATGTACATTATACCCCAAAAACTTAGCAAATACCCAACATAAATAGAACAGACAAGAGAGAAAGTGGGGGTAATCATGGTTTGCCTTGCCGCCTCCTCCTAGTTCTAGAGAGAGAGAGAGAGCAAAATTATAAGTAAATTTTGCACACCTAAAATATGCTGAAATCATTTTAGCAGAGTTCGAGTCAAGATCAAGTCCGCTAGAAATTGGATTGCTAACTCCTAGTAATATAGGTCTAATGTCTAACATGTTTTAGTGTGTGATTGTGGCAGCATGTACATTTTACTTCTTTTTTTTTCAGATCATAAGACCGTTATCTATTTTGTAAGTTTA
>NW_018245562.1:0-716 GCF_001263595.1 Phalaenopsis equestris
TACTCTTTACATTTATACAACCCAAAGATTTCATATTAAATAAAAAATATCACAATGCTAATTTTCTTATACAACTATTTTAAATTTATAAAATTAAAATATGTTTTTGATGGTTATTAGGAAACTAATTGATGAAGCATTGCATTACAATATATACTAAATAATAAACATAGATAATAATATAATAAATAATAAACATAGATAATATGTGATTTATTTTATTTAATCTAAATCATTGGGTTAAATTATTGTGTTAAAAATGATTGACTAACTAAGACTTAATAATGTCATAATTTTTCTAATTATGATATGCATAATGATATGTTTAGGATTTAGGGTTAAATTATTGTGTTAAATTTTTGTTATTTATGACTAATGTTATGATAAGCACATACGTGAGATCTTAAAACATATGGCTAATGTTTCTAATAAGGCAATATCATGATAAGAACATACATGTGACCTAGTAATATATTAGTAATGTTCCTCAATAATGAATTTGTTAAAATAGTGTCAATTTTTTAATGAGACGTGAAAGATTTTAGTATAAATTTAAAAAATGAAGTTGGGTGTTAGATATGTAAATACATGGAATTAGGATGTGCTTCAGCTTATGAAACTTAACGAAAAGATGAATTTTATTTATGAGCCAAAAATTCATTCTTTAAGAAATTACTACACACACACACACACACACACACACAGATATATATATA
>NW_018245562.1:2711-3271 GCF_001263595.1 Phalaenopsis equestris
ATTCTAGGATGCCAGTAAATATTCAATACACATGAATTCAATGGTACATGTGTATAATTTTTAATTTATTTTAAATTTTATTTCTTGTTCTTCATTGAGGGAAGGATGAAGAATCATGAATTGATGTTGAACTAAAGATGGACCTTTTTTTTTGTATTGCAACTATCATAAGGTTGCCATTAAATAAGGTGAGCAATGTGAAGTTTAATTACATAAGAGTTCAGTTTTATGTATGTAAATGCCCCATTTTTTTTAGATTCCATTTCTTGTTCTTTGAGGGAAGCAATGAGGAATCGTTGATTGAACTTAAGCTATCGATGGGATTTTTGGCTTTTAAAACTATCGAGGGAGGATGGATTGTGGGAAGGCTTTTCCGGCATTCCATATGGACATGTGAGGTGTTGAGGAATTAGGGCAAAGAAAACGCAAGAATCAACACAAATCAAGAAGAAAATACAAAGATTTAACGAAGTTCGACAATATGCCTATGTCCTCGAAAGCAGAGCGGCGGTCTCCTTTTAATTTCAAGGAAAACAATACAAAATCTCCTTTAGGGTTAC
>NW_018245562.1:4837-5378 GCF_001263595.1 Phalaenopsis equestris
TGAGCAGGGAAGAGGTTGATAGGTTGGTGGTTTGAGTTTATTTAATTACTTATTGATTAATTGGTATATTGTCAAATTAATTATAATTAGATAAATTTATATGTAATTATTTAATATTAATAAAAATAAAATTCGTATTAAAATTTGTGATTTAATAAATTTTTAAGTAATGCTTAATTATTATAATAATAGTTAATTAATTATTAATTGATAAATGTTAAATTATTGCTTAATAAAGAAATAGTTTAATAAAATTTTTATTAATAATTAATTTAGTGAATAATTTATTATTGTTAGCTTAATTAGGAATAAAATTTAAATTGAATTTAATTAAATTAAAATTTAATTTTTTTGTTGTAATAAAATAATCAAAGTTTAATTATGTTTTTGTATTCTAACAAACGAAACAAATTGTTAAATCATGGCTGAAGTTATTACTAAAATTGTTTAATAACTTTTTGAGGCTCAACTAGCTAAGATTAATGGGAGATAAGGGCCTACTGATTTGTCGTGGTTGTTAAATTTTGATAATTGCATTTTA
>NW_018245563.1:0-981 GCF_001263595.1 Phalaenopsis equestris
AAAAAACAAAGCACGCTCAGAGCTCTTCAACGCCCCTTTATAGAGGTTTATTGAAAGCCAAAATGCCTTGCTTAGAGATCGGGGAAGAACGTCCAGTCCATCATTGTTAAGTTGAATTGCTAGAATAAACATTTTTATTTATCATAAAGAATATGATTACAAGAGAATTCAGTCAGACACAAAATATTTCACCAAATAATCATCGGCCACCTCAGCAAAAACCGATCCTCTCCTAGCGAGCATCCTAAACAATGATTGGCCACTGAGCTTAAATTGATTCACCCGGTCAGCCTTGGAACTAATACTCATAGCAAATACTTCCTTCTAAAATCTAGTGATCTCACAGCAGAAAATTGCCACTTCTTCCCACATTTCCTTCATTATGATTCGTAAATCGCATTCTTGATAGACCAAGGTTGTCTCTACATCCGCAGATGACATTATAAACATCTGGGAGATGGTCAATGTTCTCACTACGGGTTGCATCAGACCTCATAGGGCAGCTAACCACATTATCTTAACCGAAGAGCAGTGCTTCAAGAGTCAGAACCGCTCATAAGATTAGACTGCTGGTCTCAACCATCAACTACCCAACACAATTGGTCGTGTCAGCAAAACGAAAAACCATCATAACAAAACAAGAAAAAAAAAAAGAAGAAAGAGAAGGAATTATAACCACATACCCAACGTTCGATTCACCTCAGACTATGTTGACCCACTCACTACATTTGGTTGAATGAGGGATTCACTAAGAGACCCAATCGACGGTTCTACCGACGGAACCACCTTCCCCTCACTGACCTCGGGCAAAGTTTTCTCTAGAGCATCACGAGTTGTATGAAGATTGCTCCACCCTCGCGCCTTCGACTTGCTTTGATCTCTTGGTCGACTTCTTCATCGATGGCTCATCCTCAGGATAATGCGATCTAAAACCCAGGGAGACCAACATCCTGGTCTTGTCAACGGGTTTCAGTAGATTTA
>NW_018245564.1:0-850 GCF_001263595.1 Phalaenopsis equestris
TTTGAGTCATGGGGCTATTGATTAATCTTGCGGTCTGATAACCTTACACTAAAATTTGAAGTTCCTGATTTTGAAATTGTTTCCATTTTGTCTTCATCCACCGAGGTTTTCTGCCAAAAGTATTTTAATTTTCATCATCGAAGTTTAGAGATTAGTAATACTCCTATTACATTTCTGCATAATTAAAAAAATTCAAGGAATTAATTTCATGTTATACATTCATTTTTATTAACATCTGCAGACATTGCAAGATTTGGATGATCAATATGTCAACATAGTTATTGGCGACGATGACCACTCTGTTCAAAGGCAGCATCATCAAGGTATGCACAACTTATAGGGTATTTACATACATAACACCCAATTCATATGTATTTACATATCTAACATCTAAACTTTATTTTTTATATTTATATCATTCAAATCTTTCAAATCACATAAAAAATACCACCATTTTAACTATTAAGAAGTGAAATACATCTTTTCAGGCATATGCAACGTGCCATATACGTAAAAATTGAAGCTTAGGCTTTAGAAATGTAAATATATAGAAATTTAGCGGTATGTATGTAAATCTTCACAAATTATATGGCAAAAAATTGTATAGCGATTGTCAAAATAGAATTTTGAAATCTTTTAGTTGTGTCATTTTAATTTTAAATTCTTAAACTGACTTGTAAACTTGCAGCTAATCCAGCCGATATCACATTGCCTGATAGAATTGATTTGAGCACAATACACACTGTCCCCTCTGATCACTTCGACAGGTAAGAATCATTTAAGCATCAATGGTGGTTTTTTTTTTCCAATAAATTAAATTTTTTTATCATTTTCGTATGAAGTAATCAAT
>NW_018245565.1:0-953 GCF_001263595.1 Phalaenopsis equestris
GGGTTACAATTTAATAAAGGAAAATATAATTTTTTTCCTTGAGAAGAATGTTAAAAGCTACATTGCATCTTGGGCTATTTCTTTTACTGGCTTTCAATCTGCCTCTCTTCCTCTCAAGTACCTTGGGGTCAACCTGTTGAGGGGGTGTAAGAGGCAAACCCAATTAGATGAGGTGGTTGATATGATTAAAAATAAAATTGATGATTGGAGGAATATCTTTCTTTCTAATGGGGGACGCCTCACTTTCCTTAAAAGTGTTTTATTTAGCATTCCTTTGTACGCCTTGCAAATTCTTAATCTCAAGAAGAGCACTCAACTCTCACTTGAGAGACTTTCTAATTGGTTTCTTTGGTCGGTGCTTATTCTAATAAGCATTGGACTTCTTTTCACAAAGTTTGCAAGCTTATTTCTGCTGGGGGGTTAGGCCTTAAAAGCCTCAATCAAATCTCTACTATTAATATGTGCAAGCTTTGGTTTAAATTTCGCTCCAATGATTCCTTATGTGCTAAATTTTTTTTTCATTAATATTATTCTTATCATCATTTGACTATTGTGCAATGGAAAACTGGTTATTCTAGAATTTGGAAATCCATTCTTAAAG
Organism: Phalaenopsis equestris; assembly: GCF_001263595.1. Taxonomy (NCBI): domain Eukaryota; kingdom Viridiplantae; phylum Streptophyta; class Magnoliopsida; order Asparagales; family Orchidaceae; genus Phalaenopsis; species Phalaenopsis equestris. The sequence continues at coordinate 602 of NW_018245565.1, forward strand.
CAAGAACTTTGGTGTGTAACTTTATCTTTTGGGACGTTGGTGAGGGAAATATCTCGGTTTGACATGATCAATGGGGTTTGGGTGACAATCTCATGCTGTGACATGATACCCTGAATGATTTAAATATTTCTGATCCTTGGCTGATCCTTGGCTTCAAGGTAATTGGGATGTCAATAAGTTAAATGAACTTTTTCAGTTCTCATGAGGCGGCTAAGATTGCTAAATTTCTCATAAAGAATACTATAAGAGATTCTGCTTTATGGAAATCTACTGTTGCTTTATCCCCTATCAAAATGCTTTATAATAATATCTATCCTTATAGTGTTTGGAGGTGGAGTAATGCTATTTGGAA
>NW_018245566.1:0-505 GCF_001263595.1 Phalaenopsis equestris
AAAAAGACAATTCCCGCCCAAAAACAACTAAAAATTGCCATTTAAACTCAAGTAACAGCCAATTCGCCAGTCTCGCCGTAGGCGGGTCGAGGGCGTCTTCGGCGAGCCTCTGTACGAATTTTGTCTGGACTCTCGGGAAAAACCCACCGTCGGTGGCATCGAGGGAGCCGTCGGCGCCCAAGGCAAAATTTGCATAGTTTCGCTCTGGTCCGAATGTGTTCCAATTTTTCTTCATGGATCCAATTTTTATGATGTTTCAAGGGTAAGTTAGGGTAGTAGAGTTTAATACTACCACAAACTAACGATAATTTCAAATAAAAACTACTATAATCGTGAGAAAAGTAAAAATAAATATTGGTTGTCTCCCATAAAGCGCTTGGTTTAACGTCGTCAGCCCGACCTATTCAGGTGTCATTCAGGTTGACTGATCATTAAAACCTCTTTAAAATTTGGTCTTCTACCCTCATAATATGGTTTTAATCTATGTTCATTTACTTTAAATCTA
>NW_018245566.1:843-1070 GCF_001263595.1 Phalaenopsis equestris
CAATTCTACTGGTAAGTGACAAGTCTTTCCAAAAATCATCCTGTAAGGAGTCATTCCAATAGGAGTTTTATAAGCAGTCCTGTAAGCCCATAATGTGGTACCTAGTCTAGTGGACCAATCTACTCTACTAGGGTTTACAGTCTTTTCAAGTATTTGTTTAATCTCTCTATTAGAAACTTCAGCTAACCCACCGGTTTGAGAATGATAGGCAGTAGAGATTCGATGAA
>NW_018245567.1:0-2732 GCF_001263595.1 Phalaenopsis equestris
ATTAACCTTTCATTACATAACTGAGGATTACAAGTCGTTCGTTAGTGTCAAAAAACATTCTCATTGGTTAGCCGTCAGTTAACAATAGGATACCTAATCGAAAGGCAAACCTAACTGCGGGCAAAAGCCGTTGGTTAATTCCAAAAAAAAAAAAAAAAAGGTTGGTTGCTCTCAAGTAAAAGCGAGAGTGTAGTAACCGACAGGTGCTTCAGTTCAACCAAAGAAGCCAAACTTCCAGCCTTTTTTTATGCAAGGAAATTTGTTGGTGCCTATGCTATCGGTCAATAAAATGATACCATTGCTTCAAAAAGCTCATCTCACAGCGAGGTGTGATCATGAAGATGGACAAGTTCAAATTCTATTATGAAACTTACACCACTATTATTTCTATTATCCAATAATTCCTTGCAAATGTGAAAGAACAACAGGATGACAAGGTATATGTGTGGAATAAGTAGGTACCTTTTGATCCTTCCACAATCAAATTTAATTTTGGACTCCTTAACATCCCTAATGTCGATTATTTCCAATTTTTAGCATTTGAGCTTGATCATGTGGAAATCATAAATTTTCTAACTAATTATTGAGCCCGCTAACGGATTAGCATTCAAAAAACCATGAATTTTCCCGCCTCAGCCATGACCAAAGATTTGAATGCGTGACAGTATTTTATTTCTGCTAAACTCTTGCCTTCCACAAATCTTCGTGAGATGACTAAGAATTATTTATTTTTTTTTGCATTTAAGCGGAGAAATCGATTGAAATTAGGTATGTAAATGATCCTTTTATCCTAAATATTGTCCATGAGGTTCCATACTGTCTGGGGTACATTTTCTCTTATTTATGCCTTATGTGTTTAAGGGGATGATTTAGGAGAGAAATTTCGGGTGCAATTATTTCCCACACGGGCTATGACCAAGAAACAATTTTGTCTTACAACCTTGCGGCCCCAATGATTGGTGAAACTCCTCCCGCCCTGCTACATCACGTTCCGGACCTTCCACCTCCTCAATGGTTGAGATAATTTAGGGTCTGAGCAAGAATATTTCCAGCATGTAATAATCACAATGAGGCATGGGGTAGAAACTCAACCACCACATTGGATAGCATCAGTTGCAACATGAGTCCTTATCAACATGTTGCATCACCATTAGCTGAATGTGGGCACCGATGACATTCAGTTTCCTGACACCCTAGAATTTTGACACTACATTGCCTTTGCCTCGCCTGTGAAGGATGAGGGTGATAATGAGGGTGATGAGGATTTATACTTTTAATTTTCCAAAGTTAATGATCTTTGTAATGCTATGTGATTTTTGTGGAGTTTTATATGTTATTTTTTCAACATTATTTCAATAGTTTGTTACTTGCAGCTTGTTGTACTTTTATTACATATGTTATTTTTTCTTCTGTTATACAATTCATTTCTTGGTGTATTTTCCTTCTCTTTTTGCCTGTTAATTGTAGTTCCTATTTTCTTTCATTATTTTATGAAAGTTGGTATATTTTAGATTATGATATTTTTAATAATAATTAGAAAATAATTAATTATTTTAATTAGTGAAGGGATTGATATTTAGAATTATTAAATAAGTTTAATCAGATATAATAATTATTAGAAGGCTCAAAGAATAAGAGATTGAAGTACATGAGTATATGATGATAAGCTTAAGGTTAAGTCTAAAGTTAAAAATTGATGTCAATCTTTATTTCCAATGTAAAAAAAAATAAAAAAACTTTCTTGATTGAATGAGAGAATTATATTTAAAATGAGAATATATAAAGTAAGGTTATTTGGTTGATAAATAATTAAGTTTACATATACTTGTAACTCAAAGTTGTTTTGGTAAAAATGCAATGGGTGATTTAAGGATAGTTATATTAATAGAATATTAATGAGTAATATTAGTATATTATCAATTAAGATTATCTAATTTATTTAATAATATTACTACTATTTTATTATATATATTTATTATATTATTAAATAATAACAAGTTAGGGGATAAGAGTTACCAAATTGCTTTACATCATAATCTTGTATATATAACTGCTAGAGAGCAAGTAATGTGTAAGTTTGGGTGAATGTGACAAGTATGAAAATTAGTGTCTAATAAGACATTTTTCTTTCATTTTATACCATTTTTATACTATTTTTTTTTGGTATAATTGTGTCTATATGTGCAATATAAGATAAAGAGCTCGAGGCCCGACACCCAAGCACTTAAGATGTAGTGTCTCGATGCCATCATTATGGCACTACAGTGCCATATATGTGTTGCTATACTGCCAAAAGAGGCTCCTCTGAACTAAAAAAATCCAAGAGTATAACACTACATCGCTAGAGGTCAGCAATCTACCATCCATACATGAGCGCTCCAACACACTCCAGAGTAGCGTTGTAGTCACTCCAAGCACTCGCACAACATCTCAAATTCAAGAAAAGATGGTGCTCAGTTCTAACATTATCACCCTGGGTAGTAGTGTTGTAGCGCTATATAGTGGGGCACCAATACTCCCTATCAACATGGGTCATTTTCTATGATTCAATGATGCTTTGGCCAACTTTTTTTTTTTATAAAAGAGAGGTTTTGGGGGAAAGGGAAGTGTTCAAAAAGTTTTATTTCGTTGTTTGAAAGTCTATGTTTTCATTACATTGTGGCAAGAGTGAGTGGAAGTGTGAAGCGTGAAGCAGGCGAAGGAGTAGATCGAATAGGAAGAGGTTATTTCAA
>NW_018245568.1:0-711 GCF_001263595.1 Phalaenopsis equestris
AATAACTTTTTCATCAAGTGCATCTTGTTATTCGCTGATGGCATTTCATACATACTTGATAGGGCCGCCATAAGATCTGTCGTTGTCCTCTCCTTTGTGACATTGTGAGCAACGGACCTTGATAGAGTTAATCGAATAACCCCCAGAACCTGTCAATCCAACAGATTCCAATCAGCCTCTTCCATCTTCTCCGGTCGCTTTCCCAGTAGCGGAAGATGAAGTTTTTTCCCATAGAGATAATCCTCTATCTGCATCCTCCAATATCCAAAATCCGTGCCGTCGAACTTCTCCATCCCTGAAACCTTCACTTCGTCTCCGGCCATCATTCTTCCTCAAATCCGAACCGAAGTTCTGATACCAGATACCAATTGTTATGAAAAACGAAGGTAATAAAACGAAAAATAGATCGAAAAAAATCACACCAGAAAAGGCGACACAATATTTACGTGGTTCAGCAAATTGCCTACGTCCGCGGAGCTGCAGAGGATTTTATTAGCTTCGAGGAAATTACGTCGTCGTCCATTTGACAATTACAAGAATAAAATTCTTCTCTCTATTTTATTCTCTCCTCTCTCTCTCTCCTCTCTCTCTTTAGTCACGTGAGAAAGAACAAAATAGAGCAAAGAAAGAAAGGTAACCTTTTTCTGCCAAGAAGCAAAGCAAAAGAAAAAAGAAACTTTTTCTGCCCAAAAAGGTGAAGGAACCTGCTCC
>NW_018245569.1:0-698 GCF_001263595.1 Phalaenopsis equestris
TGATGTCGAAGCATATTACTCTAGATCTAAGCTTCGATCGATAGCCAGCTGGAAAAATAGTTGTTTGGAGAGTTGCTTTGCTAAAAGAGGTCGGTTGGAGAGTCGGTTGGTCAAGAGAGGCAAGCTGGAGGGAGGGTGGTCAACCAAGGGAGGTTGCGTGAGGAGTTGGGTTTCGGACATTTGGTTGAAAACCTCCAAATCTTGACATTTTTTTCATACATGAAGACGCCGAGACTCTTACTTCTTGCAAGCGAAACTCCTATAAGAATGAGAGGCTTAAAATATAAAAATACAACTTCAATGAATCATTAATTATACTCTTTTACTTTTTTCACTAGTTCTTTTGTCTCTTTTTTGGGTTGATTTTTCATGTGCTGATTGGAGGCATGGTTTTTGAGAAGTTCGTCGGTCGGTTTTTAGATTTTTAGATATGATATTGACCAGCTCATTTCTTACTCCTCGCACGTCTCATTTTTTCAATTGGATCATCACCTCGGTTGAGCCGTACTTTTCACCAAGTCTTCTACGAATATTGTCGCTGCATTCGTGGGGGCAACTGCAATGACTCGCTACTAGGGTGATTTGCATTGTACATTTTGCAGAGTTTATCGTTGTTGGGCAGTGAACAATCTCTAAAGTTTTTTCCGAGTCGAGTTTAGAGGCAGGCTTTTTGATGTTCTGTGATGGGTGATTTTTTT
>NW_018245570.1:0-658 GCF_001263595.1 Phalaenopsis equestris
TGATGTCGAAGCATATTACTCTAGATCTAAGCTTCTGTCGATAGCCAGCTGGAAAAATAGTTGTTTGGAGGGTTGCCCTGCTAAAAGAGGCCGGTTGGAGAGTCGGTTGGTCAAGCGAGGCAAGCTGGAGGGAGGGTGGTCAACCAAGGGAGGTCGGGTGAGGAGTTGGGTTCCGGACAGTTGGTTGAAAACCTCCAGATCTTGACATTTTTTTTCATACATGAAGCCACCGAGTCTCTTCCTTCTTGTAAGTGAAACTCCAATAAGAATGAGAGGCTTAAAATAAAAAAATAGAACTTCAATGAATCATTAATTATACTCTTTTACTTTTTTTACTAGTTCTTTTGTCTCCTTTTTGGGTTGATTTTTCATGTGTTGATTGAAGGCCTGGTTTTTGAGAAGTTCGTTGGTCGATTTTAGATTTTTAGATATGATATTGACCAGCTCATGTCTTACTACTCGCCCGTCTCATTTTTTCAATTGGATCATCGCCGCTGTTGAGCCGCACTTTTCACCAAGTCTTAAGCGAATCTTGTCGCTACATTCGTGGGGGCAATTGCAAGGACTCGCTGCTAGGGTGATTTGCATTGTACATTTTTCGGAGTTTATCGTTGTTGGGCAGGGAACAATCTCTAAAGTTTTTTCCGAGTCGAGTTTA
>NW_018245571.1:0-34699 GCF_001263595.1 Phalaenopsis equestris
TTGAACCTTTACTTCATTTCATGATCCTGCCCTACTGGCTCACTGAAACATATTTGTATGATGACCTTAGGTACCCATACTTTTTTCTTCAACGGTCATGTCTTGAGACAGAGTGCCTCAATAAAGGCATTGGCATGTCGAAGAGAGGTATGCTCCTCATGGGGCTAAGCAAATACAATATTTAGTAAGCTCTCCATCTTTTCTTTCAGGAATTTTGGAACATCCCCATGACTGGTAATTGGTAGAATTCTTGGACCCAGACGTGACTTAACCAGTCGACGACCTACGGGTCTTGGAGCAGTAATAGTAGAATCAGTGGTGATGACGGTAGTATCAATTCTGCTTCCCAGGCAAAACTTGACGGGAATGCGAGCAGGCAAAGTTTCCATTGATCTTAGCTTGTATGGTAGATCTGACATTTCTTAGAAATTCTTTCTTCATGTGGGGGGATACTGCACATCCCACTCATTTAAGTAATTCATCAACTAAACAACCATTTTTGGTAGCTAGTCCTCGGAACACTGTGCTAACTCGGGTGATAGGAGTGGGCTTCCTCCTCTCCTCAGCATGTCCATGAGGTAATGGTAAAGTAGCAATGATTTTTTTATATAGTTTCTTACCCATTGGTGTCCATTAAGGGATGGAACCTACTCCCTTACAGAAGTGTATAGGTTTCCGGCAATTCCAATTCCTCCAGATGAGGAGTTTATCCATAGACACTTCTTCAGAAATGTAGGCTTTAGTAGCATTCCAAATCTTTCGGCTGGGGTTTCTTCTATGTGACTGAGTTAATGGCGCAGATTTTAAACTCAATCCAATTTCAAACACTAAAGGCAAAACAGTGAATCCTTCAATTGTATCTTCAATGATATTGACCTCTTTACCCTTAGAAGAAGTAGGCACAATAGGCTCAGCAGGTACTAGGGTAGTAATCTTCACCTAGGGAAATTCTGAGGACTGTTCAGGCTAAACTCAACAGAAGACTCCTGAACATCCATAGCGATAACTTTTATTACAAAAAAGTGAGCCTTTCCAAGAAAAACTTCTAGTTCATTGAATCCAGTTCCAAACTTGAGGGTAGGGGCAACATTGCGGGCACCGTTGTTCGTTGGTAGGTTGCACGAGAAAGTGAGCGTACGGAACGCCATTGCCATAGCTTCAAAAAGAAAGCCTGGTAAGCTATTTGGCCAATACCTTATAATTCTAGTGCGAACTAAAAAATCTAACAAATGTCGATCTATAGACTGGGCAAGTCTTTAATTTTAATTTTAGTTTGAGAAAAATATTTCATAATTTAGTAAAAAAAAATAAGTTTGAAAATAGGAGAAATTAATTAATTATATATATAGAAGGTTTAAATAGCTAGCATAGCATGACACAGTTCAATTTAATTTGTAAAATAACAAACCAAACTTGAAAGGGAAAGTGAAGTTTAAGACTCAATGCGGGACCGACTTCACGTCACACAATGCCCAGGCAAAACTGGCCCACAAACATACTTATTGAGGGTCCGACCTCACATAATAAGTAAAATTCCTAATGAACTCCTGAATCACTCTATTCAAAGGTGGATGAATAGACTATCCTGAAGTCTGAAAGAGTTGACCGTACTTACCGAAGAAAGAAATACGTGAGGTATTCCAACAAAAGAATGGTAATTTTATCCATAAGGGACATGGACACAATACCGATGTATGAAGACAATATTTATTTATTTAAATGGAGAGAGAAACTATTCCCCATTGGAGTTGACAGAAGCTGTCAGCACTATTTAGTTAAGGAGTTTCCCGCTGAAACCTATTGAATGCCAGAATTTAAATCCCATCACCCGCTTTGGAAAAGCATTTTAATTTACATATATATATATATAAATATATCAAACTGATCCCATATCTCTCAAAGTTTAGATGAAAAAGCACTACACCTCATGCTATGTATGTATCTCGAAAGATAACTGATCTCATATGTCTCAAAGTTTAGATGAAAGAGCACTACACCTCATGCTATGTATGTATCTCGAAAGATAAACACAAGACTTGAGAGTGAGGCTCGTCAAATAAACAAAGAAATATATGACATTCGTTTGGTCTGCAAAACCATTTTTTTATAAGCGGACAAGTTCCCCTATTTAATTTGAAAAATTAAACAGGGTTTATATTAAGCTTGGTTCTTGAAAGTTTCCTATAAAAGCAAACCATTATAGTTTATTACATCTAGGGTAATCGAAGTCACCTAAGAAAAATCTCAATAAAAGTTATGAGATATTGTCTTCATAGAGGTCAAAGGATTAAGGCTTTTCAATGAGATCAGACAAAGAGGTGTGAAATGGGAATGACTCAAATTTAGAATATTTATTCTTAGAATTCTAAGGAAGAAGAACTAGGGGATGTCACAGATATTTACGAGAACCTCGGTGACTTCCCAAGCTATCCTATGGTTTGGTTTCAATTTAGAGGAGAAATATTTAAATGTCTCATCCTGCCAATTTTTTTATTTAGGGTTTACATTCGTGTGAAATAATTACACAAATACCCTGAAAGATATGAGGATTTAGGTCATAACGAATGACAACCTTAGAATCTTAAAACGGGTTAGGGCTTATATTGTACAGTAGAGCTATACAAAAGCCTAAAGATAAGTTGAGGATTTATGTTGCACTAGGCGGAGAACCTCAAAATCTTATGACTTGTTGTTTAATTCTAAGGAATGGTTTAGCTGGTGTAGACATTAGATTTAAGATCCTCATTGTAGAGAGTTTAAGTTTTCTAATGTGTCAAGTTATGATGTCAAATCAGATATCCCTATGGTTAGGGTTCTTTAAATTTTATGGGGCATATTAAAGTTGATTAGAGAGACATCGGTTAGGATCGTACGGTTCCCTCGTTCCGACACCACTATTTTCTTTCGAATTCACTTAGTCTAAAGAAATTTACTGAACTCAACTTAATGAGTTCCATACTTTCATTTAGACAGTGCAAAATCTTGTTAGTAATCATAGGTTACCTCCTCCAAGGGGTTCCTGATCATCCTATAGAGACGTCTTAACTTAGTTGCAGTTTTTGTTTGTTATTTTGTTTGTGATTAAATTTTGAGTTACAATATATTTTGACTATTTTGGTAGTGAATTTCATTTTGTTTAATTTTTAGTTTTGATTTTGAAATGCAGGGTGACTTAAAGCATACAGGCAAGAAGCAAGAGGTACAAAAAAGTAAATACAATAACTTGAAAGCGTAGCTATCGATTTTATTGCTTCTCCTCCTGAAAGGTTAGCTTTGGCAATATGTATATAATTTTGCAAGGAATTTAAATTACAGGAGTAGAAGAAGGTATAGCTAACAAACCCCAAGTTATGACTTTATTGAGTCTTGGAAGATCTTAGCGGATAATTTTAGAACAAAATATAGCAAGTTCAATTTGCCCTTCAAAATATCCAAGAGATTTCAAAGTGCTTGGGGCATGACCCTGAACCACTTTGAAGATTTTTTAAAATATTTTAAATTCATTTTGAACTTATCATATTGTTCTATTGATCATCTAAGGTTAAGCTAAGGTTATCCCATTGTTGTGGAAACTTGACGTTCTATTTATCCCAAAGCTAGGACACTCTATTAATCAATTGATATTTGATTTAAGAGTTTTGTGGGTGGGTGCCCCTGGGGCAATTTTATGTAAGTAAAGGTTTTGACAGGGTTTTGATTCTCAATGTTAAAATTGGGCTTGTAGTGCAAAGAGGTATTACTCATCAAACATGTTATCTTCCAAATCCAATCAAATGAGTTTCAATGTCAATCCTAGGTCACTACCAAGCCCTAAACAATCACAATAGGTGGAATGGTAATTAACATAATTTTGATTTACATGACATGAACCCTTATTGAAAGATAACATTGTCATCAATTATGAGCTTAAAATTAATCAAAATATTATATTTCTAACTCAAACCCATTACTTAAGAATCGTTTAATTTTGATTGACTTCCAAGTCAAGATAATTAATGAAATTACAATTTTGTTCTCATTATGGAAATCGTGGCAAGTGAGTTCCTACCTCTTACCCATCATATTTCAATCATCCAAAAATGTTTATTAGGATCAAAAATGCCCCTCTTCCCTTTAATTAATCCTAAATTTTGATTAAGGCACCAAAATCTAAAGTTACCCTTCCTACCTTTGGGGCTCTTCACCTCATAACTCATTAAAAAAATTGAAATGACTTTGAGAATTTTTAGTGTGTCCTATCCAAGGGTTTATTAAAACATGAGAGGAGGAAATGTTGGTTTCCAAAATTTAATTTAATTTAAATAATTACTTAAAATTTAGAAAGTAGTTTTTTCAATGTTTATTTTACTTAACTATTGAAAAATAAGGTTTTTATTCATCAGAAAATCATTAGAGGCCACCTTAGGTCAGAGAAACACTTAGACAAAATTTCATGATTTTTTGAATTAACTCATTGATTAAATTTTGTAATTATTACTGATTTTTATGATTTAATTTGAATAGAAAAGATGTTTTCTTTACAAAAATTATTTTTATATTTTTATTAGACTTTCTGGGCCTAAGGAACTCAGAGAAACAAATTTTTCTTTCTTATAATTTTTAATTAATTTATTATAATTATTTTAATGGGAAAATAAGAAAAATTCATTTTAAGGTTTTAAAATCTTATTTTTAACTTAGATAAATTAAAAAAAAATATCCTAATGACTTATAAGTGAGCAGGGAACCATTAGGAATATTTAAAAATATTTTGGTACTTTTGGAATTTTTAATTATTTTTAATTTTTTTAAATTGAAAATAAAGCTAAAAAATCAAGTATTTTCTCAAAGTTTACTTTTATTTTCCTTTAGTGCCTCGGATGAAAAGGAACTCAGAAAACCACTTTTCATAGTTTTCCCAAATGTATTTAATTTAATATAATTATTTTTGTATAAAAATAGAAGGTTTCTTAGAAAATCATCTTTATTGCTAAAACTTAGTCAAATAATTTTAAAATTTTTGCAGTGGGTAAAAACAATTTTTATACACAGCGTGGAATTGATTTTGTCAATTCACAATTTTTATACACAACGTGGAATTGATTTTGTCAATTAATTAGTATTTAATTTACATAAATTAAAATATGATATATACATTTAATTAACTTTAGAAATGTACTAAATAATTTAATTTATCATATCATTTTTCCTAAGCTTCTCTAACCATAAGAAACCTACTGAAATTATTCCCATAATTTTTCATGTGGTATTTTAATTTATATAATTAAAATAAGTTAAAATAGTCATCTTAGCTTGAAAATAAAGGATAGAAGCATAGAGATGTCCTCTGACATTGGAAAAATCAATCTCTGATATTAGAAAAATCAAAGGACATAGTCTCTGTCATGAGGAGCAAACCCTCAAAATTTCAAGTCATGGAGAGCAATATTTGATCATAATGAATTAAAATACTCGTGAGAGTATTTAATTCAATAAAAATCAGAGAGACATCAAATAGTTTTTACTTTTAATCCACATTATTCTCCTCTGTTCATTGAGCAAGAGAGTATTTTCTTTTATTTTTCTAATTTTTCTAGAGAAAGATATGGATTTTTGATGTTCAGACATTTAAATAAACAAAAAAAATCATATTTTTCTTCTTAAACACGTGGCGCCAACTCATCTGCGTCTGCTTCAAGCTTCCAGGTGGCGCTCCGCTATTCGACGCCACCAGCCACCTCAGCTGCCATGTGACCCTCCTTTTCTTTCCAAGAGTTTGTCCAACGCAATCTCATTTGTCCATCTGATACACGTGCGATCAGACGACATCTGTTCATCATCCCCAAACAAGCCAACCCGAGAACTGTTTACACTAATACCTTAAGATCTTTGTTTAGACTCAACCAAATTGCATGAGATTTGTTTTTATACGTTCATCTACTCAAAACGAGTATATCTATATGGCTTATATGTTATGAAATACAATAAATACATTTGAAGAATCAAGTGAAGCTCAGATTAGGGTTGAAGTTTTATACATTTATCTGAGAGGGGTGGCCTCAATCAGATGGTTGTGGTACCTTTGATTAGATCCAACGAACCTCCAAATGAAGTCTCAAGCCTTGGTGAATTTTTTAGGTATGAATTCGAACAAGCTCGATTTTAGGTGTTAGTCTAGAGCTAGGTTAGAGGTTGCTTGAGGGTGGGGTTTGATGGGGAATCAACTACTCTTACTTTAGGGATGGTGTGTCACAATTAATTTGAGTTTGGTGGATTGTGGAAAGATGTCCTGGTTTGAGCTGATAGTTTAAGCTCAAAATTGGGCTTCCACAGTGGGGATCACTGGGGGGAAATGGTGGCAATGAGCTTAGGAATTCTTCGATTTGGAGAGTTTCTAAAAGTAATTGGAAAGAGTCTCCCCCGTGGAAATTGGTTAGTCCCTTTTATTGGCCATGGAGGAGGTGGCTTATATAGAGGAGCTTGGGATGGAGCTCATGGCTTAAATTTGGGTTCAATTAATTGCTTAGATGGAGGGCAGAAAAAATGACAAAGACAATTGGGATTGGCCAGATTGGATGGGAGCAATTAGGTTTTCATGGAGGCATGGGGACTCTCAATTTTGGGGTTTTCCAGTAACTGGGGTGGCTGGCCAGTGCAGAGGAGGTGGTCAAGTAGTCAGGTGAGCCAATGGGAGGGTTAATTATGATTAACCTTTAATGGTTTAGCATGATGATGAAGATATTTGGTTTAGACCCAAAAATTAGATGAAATCTCTTAATTTGGGGAACTATTGGTCCATAGTTTCCCTTGGATGGTTCAAGAGGGTTTGGCTTGCTCAAAATGATGACCTAATGGCTGTAGTGGTTTTTGCTTGGTTAAGTTAAATTTGGTGAAATGGTCCATGTGGGTCAAGTTGGCTTGAAGTTGGGTTTGGATTAGGTTAGTCATGTTATTGAGCTCAATTTATTGATCAATTTGATGTAGATGATTGTCAAGGAGATTTTAGAGAAGAATTGGAGTGGTTTTGAGTAAATTTTGAGGAATTTGGTCTTTTAGTCAATTTGGGGGTGTTGGGCTGGATTTGGGTTTAGGTTAGGCTAGGGTTGGGATAGGTCCAAATTGATGGATTAAAATGATCTATTGGAACGTCATAGAAAGTTTTCAACATGAAATGGGTGCAAAATTTATGGTTTGGGCATTCAATTTGGTGGAATTTGGGCATGTGGCTAAATTGGGGCAAAATTGGGGATTCTGAATTTGGGTTGAAATTGAGTTGAATTGAGGGTTCATCAAGGAAAATTGAGAGATTATTTGATTATTAGGAATTTTAGGAAGATTTTGCAATCCAAATTGAGGCAATTGAGTGGGCTATGGGATTTAATTGGTTGTAATTGGGTCATATGGTAAAAATTCAGGATTTTGGTTTTATTCAAAATTGAGCTCAAAGCATGGGTCACTTAAGCTTTAATTTGGTTTCAAATGATCATAATCATGATTAATTTAAGTTTAAAATTGAAATTGGGCAAAATTGGGATGAAATTGAGGGACATTTGGGGTAAATTTGGTGAAATTGGGCATTTAGGTGCAATTTGGGGCTTTTGGTCAATGTGGTCAAATTCCACAAATTATGTTTAATTGAAGGGTCAAAATTGGTTTTGGAGCCATTTTAAATGATTCTGAGGTGGTTTTGGAAAAGTTTGGGCTATCAAGGGTATTTTTGGAATTTTGGCAAATTTGGGGGTATTTTGGTAATTTTGATAATTTTTGGGAGGTTTTCAGTAATTTGGGTAGTTTGAAATGATTTGAAATGATTTTTGAATATACTTGGGTAGTTTGAGTAATTTTTGTCAAATTTAAGGTTTGGGGTAAAAGGCTAAGTTGGGTACTTAGGTAAATATTGGATTGTCAACCACCCAATTTGAGCTATGAACCAATGGAATCCTCTATTGGGTCCTCTATGTCCTGGGCTTAGCTAAACCCCAACCTAGGGCTAGTGGGTTTAGGGGACCATCTGCATGAGTCTCCCAAAAGATCAAGGGATGAAAGTTAACAAGTTTTAAGTCTTTTTCTAGTTATCTAGGAATAGTCAACAAGAAAGTCCTATGGCTAGACCCTAGGCTACTTATAAGGAAACTAGACCTCAACCAAAAGTGAGTTCAGCAATATCTTATTAAGCCACATCTTAAAGTTTATGTGTCACCTCTTTATACATATGATGTTGGAGCAAACAACTAATCTCTACTTACTTCAACTACTTCAGAGAAGGTAACACAAACTTAGAAAATGACAGAACTTGAAGCTGAGTCTATCTTAATTGATATGGAAATCCATTGGATTGAGATTATGCTATGGAAGAAAGTCATAAAATAATAGAAGTTGATGTGATAAAAGGCTTAAATATGTTCCACTTAATCCAAATCATTTTAAGGATAACCAGTAGATGAAGTTATGAATGAATTAGAATCCAGTATAAAATAACTTAGAGAAAAAAGGAAAAAGCCTTAATTATCTTGAAAGAATTTTGTCACAAAAAATTCTACAGGAGGAAGTGCTAACATTATGATTTTGAAACTATATCATTTATAAGTGAGCGACAAGATGATATAATCCATAAAATGTTATGGCTAAGGAGGGTATAACACAGGAAACAACTTAATATCCTATAAATTAGTTAAGACAAAGGGATTGACAAATTGAAAGACTAGAGAAGAGAAGGGAAGAAATACTAGTTTCAACAATTGTGGCTCAAAATCAAATTCCAATACTGACATAAACACATCATCAAGATGTTGTGGTGGAGGAAAGTAGTACAATCAACATAGTCCAACATAATTAAATTCAACTAAGGCAAAGAGATGAACAAATTGAAATGTTCATGTGAAAGTCAAAAAACTCAAAACCACAAGTGTACTTGAGAACCCTATGATTATGATTGCTAAGAATGAAGTCTCCTCAAAGAATTTAGAATCACCCTTAATCCGACATAAACATTTGAAATCGCTGGTTGAAAAATAAGTAAAAGAGGCGTTAGCTCAAGCTTGGGTTGGTCATCACTATCTAAAGGAAGACCTTTTCAAGAATAATTTCTTGTGGTGAAATATGCTTAGTTATTAGCACCAAGTTTTAACGTATTTGATAGAACTGCTAACCCAATTCAACACTTGACACATTTTCATTCTAGCTATTGTAATGATGGAGAATGTGATGTGTTACTCTTTCATTTGTTTGTTAGTAATTTATATAAAGTAGTGTTGATTGACATGAAAAACTACCCAAATGATCAGTTGAAACTTTCTCCAAACTTAAAAGATTAATCATAAGAAGGTTTTTTTAATCACAAAATCATTTCACAGTTGGTGACTTAATCATTGAAAAACAAAAAATCTAATGAGACCCTAGTTGCCTATATCCTAAGATGGAGAAACGTAAGTTTGAAATGTGAACCTTAGCTACAAAAACAACATATTATAGAAATTTTAATAATGAACATCTATGGACCAATTTCTTTATTATTAAAACAATTTACTATTATGATTTTTGAGAAGTTATTACATAAAATAGATAGCTTACATAAAGAAACCAAATATCTATCATATCAAGTCATATTGCTTAGTAGAAATCTCAAAAAGTTTGTGAGATGAATCTGCGAATGTAAGTCCCATTCATAAGGAAAAATACCCAAGAAATATCTCAAAAGTATAAGCAACAATAGTGGTAGCCACCACAATAGTAACATTGACAACAACAATGACGATCACCACAACAATAATTTCCACAACAATAATTTCCGAAGAATGAGAATAGTACTGTATTTTAGATACCAATTAAAATTTATTGTTATAAAAAACATGCTATTTAGTCTGAAGAATGCTGGTGCTACTTATCAAGAAACCATGACTAATATTTTTTATATGCTTAAACATAAATAAGTTGAATGTTACTTTGATTACTTGGTTATCGAAAGTAAATACAAAAATCACTTTAATAACTTGAGAATTGTATTTAATCATTACATTGTCTTTGGCATTACCTTTGAGAAATTCTTAAGTTTTTAGTATGAAATCATAGGCTTAAGATAGATCTAGATAAAATTAAGATGATATTTGAAATAACACCGCTTAAAAGCTTGACTCAAATAAGATCATTTCAAGGTATGTTGGCATATCTGAGGTGTATTACCTCTCACTTAGCTGGCAGATGTTAACCATTTTTTTTGTCGACTAGAAAAAATGCCACATTCATTTAGGATGATAAAAATCAACAAGTTCTTGAAAATATAAAAATATATACAACAAAACCTCCTTCATTAGTGACACTTATCTTATGTTGACTATTAATTCAATATGCTACAAATTTAAATGAATCCCTTGACACATTCTTAGTTCAAGTTAATGAGGTAGAAAAAGAGAATAAAATTTATTACTTGAATCATTGAATTATGTCAGTAGAAAAAAAAATTTCCTCTAATCACAAAGCATTATTTAGTGATACTTTCTGCAGTTAAAAAATTGAGACATTACATGATCTCTCATAAAATTAGTTTTATCCCTAGGTTTAATCCATTATAATAAATGAGGACTCATCTGACATTATCAGAAAGGTTAGTAAGATGGTAAATTGTTTATTTCAATTTGTTATGAACTTTATTCCTTTTTGTGCTATCAAAGGACAAGCTTTAGTAACTTTCTTAAAACCACATTCATTCATGCTAACTCTTCTTTAATTAGTGATAATTCTGATTAACAAAACCTTACATTTAAAGAGCAAGATACACCTTTTTAGTATTTTTACATATACCGTGCCTCATCCACCAAGAAGGATATGAAACACAAGTGATCATTCCCAATAAATTAGGAATATGGTTGGTCTTTCTAATCCCTAACCATTGAATGTTGAGATTCTCTTACCATCTATCAGAGTAATGTACCAATAAAAGAGCATAGTAAAAAGGTCTAATCGCTGATTTGCAATTAGAAATTTTGATAGAAATTAAAATAATTAAAATCTTTGAACAATAGCAGTTGGCAATCTACCACATATCTGAGAATTTGAAGATTTTTAAACCCAAGCTTCCTAAGTATCGCAAATATACTATGAAATTGATTGATCAAATTTCAAATGTCACTTTGTACCAAATACATCATGGTAATAACACCATTTTTAATGCTTTGATATGGTTCGCTAAAGAGAAAATCAACTTAGAAGAATTTACCCCACTTGAAGTTCAAGATTGTCCGGTCTTTTCCTCAGTTGACATGGAATACATACAGAAATTAAGACTTGAATAATAAATTGCCACAACTACAAATGAAAAGCTATCAGATTGAATACAATCTTTCATAAAGTACCTACAAGAAGGTAATTTTTATGGAGATAAATCTCTTACCACTAGATAAATTCAAGATATCAGCTGAAGATTTATTAATCATATACAGTTACGTTGCTTGCATTATATATCAACTGAAGATTTATTAATCATATACAGTTACGTTGCTTGAATAAGTATGAAGAATAGATGACCGTTGAAGAGGTGCACTTCAGATTATGTAGTATGCACAAGTCTGACCCCAAAATGTAAGCCAAAATTAAAATGATGGGATATTACAAGCAATAATTATTTGTGATTGCATAGAGATAGCCCGACGCCGTCATCATTATCAAATTCATGGCGTAGTTTTACATTAACTTCCTAATGTACTTCACCTAGTGACAGCTTTGTGGCCCATGGAATGTTGGGGCAAAACTGTTGAGGATCTATTGTCCTCCCTCATTCAAATGACATATATTTATATTGGTAGCAACATATTATTTTCAAAATTGGTAGGAGTCATTCTTTTGAGAGAGGTAAGCAACATAATGTACTCCAATCCTTAGGAATCACATCATATATAGGTTTTCCATCTCTTGTTAAATCTTATTTAATAATGGTCCTTCCTTTAAAAGTACCAATATCAATAATTATGTAAGGCGAGAAAATATTGATCAGCTATTCTCAATGACCTATTATCCTCAAGAGAATGGGTTGACTGAGGATTTCAACAAAACACAAGTCCAAAGTGAAGAAAATACTTGATCAAAATAAACCACTGTGACATGAGCATTTGGTTGAAGCTCTGCGGGATTACCAAACTACACAACTTACTCCATCTCCACTAGTTTATGGGTTTGAAGCTGTGCTTCTGGAACCCACCACTTGAACCATTCAAAACAAGATGTCTAGTTATGATGAGAAGAACTCGAAGAAAAAAATCCACGTTGATAGAAGTAATACAAAGACCTCAATCCAACTCAAGCTGGAGGTAGAGTAATGTTTGCGAGCTCAAGGCAAACATTCCAAACCATCCAATTTAGGCATCACCTATTGGATCAAGGTATATCACTAACAATTACATTTAGGCCTCGTTAGCTTGTCTTTTGTGAATTTGTTTTTTGAATCACATCAATTGACCCTAGGATTGCAACCTAAGAACTTAAAGCTTTTTTCTATCAGGTTGGATTATAGGTTTACACACTAGATCATGAATATCGTGTGATTTCTCATGGATTGCTCATATTCATCGTTCCATTGGGGGACAATGAACTTATTCCATATATTTCTTTTTTTTTTTTTTTTTTTTTACAACTTTGGGTCTTTTTTCTGACACGATATAACAATTTTGCAGAGCAATGAAGAAATGACCTATGTAAAAGTGGTGACAGTGACATGCTGAGGTGGAAGCCACGTAGGTATATTCTTTTAAACATATAATTAGGGTATTAAGAAAATTAATAAATTATAAAAAAATTAAAGAAGTTTTAAAAAACTCATAACTAATTAAATAAAGTCAGAAAAATACAATATAAAATGCCACAAAGTCAGTGAAACAATGAATAAAAGAAAAATAAAATCCATGTAAAGTGATTCATAATAATTTTATTAAAAATATTAAATCACTAATAAATCATTAAAAATTTAAATTAAATCAAAACTAAATAAAATTTGAATGGATTGAAATCCCTAAGTTCATTAAGTTTCCCTAGTTTAATAATTGAAATATAAAGAATATGATTTTATCACCCCTTGAAAATTCCAATTGACAAGAAAAGTTATAAAATCACTCAACATTGTTCAAGACATTTAATTAAAATTGTGTAACCTGAATGACGAATTTGAAGATTCGGGAATTTGAAAATTGCTAAAAGCTGATTAAACATTGTTCAAGACAATTAAAATTGTGTAACCTGAATGACGAATTTAAAGATTCGGGAATTTGAAAATTGCTAAAAGCTGATTGTAACCCATTTAAATAATATACATAATAAAATTTCAGTAAAAAATATATTTATAGAAACGTGAGAAAATGTACATGTGTAATTCTTCAAAATTACAAGTATACCATTTGCTACTTTTAAACCTTCAAATTAAAAGATTGAAAAATCAAAACTTCTCAAATTTAACTTTTAATGATTAATAATCAATGAAATTATAATAATCCGATGATATACATGATTAGAAAAGTAAAGAAAGTGATATTTGTAATTTCGTAAATTTACTAACATACCCTTCTGTTATGAACCTTCAATTTAGAAAATTGGATTTCAAAAATATTAAAATTGATCTCAATTGATTTACAATCAATCAAATAGTAATAATTCAATGAGTATTAGAAATTGAAGGTAATTAGAGACATATTTGTGATTTTCCAAAATTATAACTACACCCCTATTATATTTAAACCACCAAAATGAACATTCCAAAATTGAAATCCTTAAACTTGAATTGAAATTAATAATATAAAGCCAAAGTATCATCAAACATTAAAATGCATGTGCTTGAAAATGTATTTGGGTACATTTTTAATTTCTCTAAAATTAAAAATATACATTTCTCACTATGAAATTGAATAAATGAATAATTAAAATTGAAAATTCAACAAAAAAGAAACATGTAAACATGATTCTCATTTTGAAATGAAATGGTTCAAGTTAAAAATGACAAATTTTAAAATATACACTTATACACTAAAAACTTAAGAAGTTCTATAAGAAACTCCAAATTTAATAAAATTTTTACAAACTATTAAAATGAATAGAAACGAATCAAACTATAAAAAATAATTTTTCATTAAATCTTTTTTTAATAATTTTTTAAATAATAAATTCCTTAATAAAAATAATATTTCATAAAAATTAAAAGTTAAAATAAAATGCCCAGGAAATTTTAGAGCTTGTTAAGAACTCTATTTCAAACAACTTTGTCAAATTTATAGAATTTTAGTGGTCATTTGTACTCATTATGATTTTTTAGCCAAAAAAACCCTTCAAATTCAACTTATTCTTATAAATCAATAAAAAATTTAAAATAAAAAAAAAATTTATAGAAAGCTTTTGAACATAACAAAACCTTCAAAAATAATTTCAAGTCAATTTGAATACATTTAAGTTAAAATATACAAAACCCAAAATATAACAAAAGATGAAACCATAATAAATCATAATATTCATATAAAAATAAAAATTCCTAAAATTTTATATACTTGGTTTATTAGATTTATATTTAATTTTCTACAGGTTTATAGCATCTTATAATAAAATAATAATGTAGAATACTCATATATTTCACATAAGCTTATATGAGGCATTTAACTCAAATAATAAAATAAATGTAAATAAATTCTTAAATTTTGTTAAAAATTTAGACAACAAAAAAATCAAAGAAAATTTGTAAAATACTAAAAACATTAAGAATTTAAAAATAAAACTTATCTTTTGATTGAAAAATTGAACAGACAAATCAAACTTCTTCCCTTACCTTATATTCACCACCTTTAGACTTGATAGGACTCTAACCCAAATTTTAGGATTTGGTCAATGTGATGTCATTTTTATCTTATTATGCATTTTGTTGTGCTTGTGCTATTTTTTTTTGTTAGGAAAATTGTTAGAATGAGTAAATAGTCATTTCCTTATATACTTTTTTGTTAGGAAACTTGTTAGAATGAGTAAATAGTCATTTCCTTATATACTGTATTTCCTTTGCATGCTATGTTTTATAGGCTGCCATAGTTAGCTAAGAGGAGCTGACTTTGTTTTCACTGAAATTTGTAACAACCTAGGGTGATTTAATAAATATAGATTTCTGTAGTAAATATAGGTTTCTTTTCCTATAGTGTTCTATTTTTTAGATTTAGGGTGTCTTTCATAGTTGGTCAACTATTGACATTTGAATTATTGAAGGATGGATGAACTTGAAAATGAAGGATAAACGTCAACTGAACTAACAATGGCATTCAAATTTAATTTTTAATTAGAGAGTCTATCATAATTCTAGGACTAGTTACCCTTTTATTGCGCTTATCTTATTTGGTTTGTTGGTTATGCTTGATTGATCAGATCAAATTTCAGGTTGTCATTATTGTGTGCTTCTTGCTTGGATTTTTAATAAGATCATTAATGGCTAGATTTTTTATCGCAACATAATAATTTTAAAGTAAATTTTAAAATTAAATGAAACCCATAACAGAAAAAAAAGAAATCATTGCATTCACTCCTTAGAAAAATCATGATTTTAAAACAACAAAATTGGCAATTAATAAAAGTTATGTCGGCACAAACTTTAAGGGGTGTCGTCCATTGGAAGCTGCGGTCACCAAATCGAAATCTCGTCGCCCACTTCGGAGTGACATTTAATTTACATATATGTTTAAATTTTTAGAAAAATATGAAATCAAACTTATCCCATATCTTTCAAAGTTTAGATGAAAGAGCATTACACCTCAAGCTATGTATCTATCCTAAAAGATAAACACAAGAATTGAGGGTGATACTCGATCAATTAAACTAAGAAATATATGACATTCATTTGATCTACAAAATTGTTTTTATATTAGGATGGGTTCGGAAAAGCTTCATATAAGGCAAGCCCCTATAATTAATTACATCTTATAACCTAAGTCACCTAAGAAAACTCTTGATAAAAATCAAGGGATATTTTCTTTAAGAAATTTAAAAGGATAGGACTTTTCAACGAGATTGGACAAAGAGGTGTGAAAAGAGAGTAACTCAAATTTGGAACATTTTGTTTTGTAATTCAAAGGAAGTGATGATGGGATGTCATAGATTTGGAGGAGAACTTATTCGTAAGCCGACAAGTTCACCTATTTAATATGAAAAATTAAGTAGAGTTTATATTTGGATGGGTTCGGAAAAGCTTCATATAAGGCAAACCCCTATAATTAATTACATCTTAGATAACCTAAGTCATCTAAGAAAACTCTTGATAAAAATCAAGGGATATTTTCTTTAAGAAATTCAAAAGGATAGGAATTTTCAACGAGATTGGACAAAGAGGTGTGAAAAGAGAGTAACTCAAATTTGGAACATTTTGTTTTGTAATTCAAAGGAAGTGATGATGGGATGTCATAGATTTGGAGGAGAACCTCAGTGACTTTCCAAGTTATCCTATGGTTGGGCTTCAATTTAGAAGAGAAATATTTAAATTGTTCATCCTGCCAACTTTTATTTATTTAGAGCTTACATTCATGTGAAACGATCACACAAATAACCTTGAAAATGTGAGGATCTAGGTCGTGATGAACGAAAACCTTGAGATCCTAAAACGAGTTAGGGCTTATATTGTATAGTACAGCTATACAAAAGCCTAAAGAGGAGTTGAGGATTTATGTCGCACTAGGCAGGCAACCTCGAAGTCCAATGGCTTAGTTATTTAATTCTAAAGAAAAAATGGGTTAGGTTGTGTAGACATGTCTTAATATTCCGTGCTGCCCACAATGCTAGCTCCAAGCTCCTCATCGTGACGAATTTAAGTCTTTTAATGTGTCATGTTATGATGTCAAATCCAATGTTCGTAAGGTTGTGGTTCCTTAAATACTATGGGGCATGTTAAAGTTGATTAGAGCGACACCGGTTAGAATCGTACAATTCAATCATTCTGATACCACTATTTTCTTTCGAATTCACTAAATTCAAATGAAATTACTAAACTCAACCAAACAAGTTCCATACTTTCATTTAGACCGTGTGAAACCTCGTTAGCAACCATAATCAAATGTACCTAAGGTTGTGGTTACTTAAATATTATGGGGCATGTTAAAGTTGATTAGAGTGACACCAGTTAGAATCTTACGGTTCCCTCATTCCGGTACCACTATTTTCTTTCGAATTTACTTAGTCCAAATGAATTTACTAAACTCAACCTGATGTGTTCCATACTTTCATTTAGACTGTGGGAAGCCTCGTTAGCAACCATAGGTTATCTCCTCTGAGGAATTCCATATCATCCGATAGATACATCTTAATTTAGTTGCAATTTTTATTTTGTGATGTTTGTGATTAAATTTTTAGTTGTTTTATATTTTGAATATTATGGTGGTAAATTTTATCTTGTTTGATTTTTAGATTTTTGTTTTAGTTTTGTGGCTATTTTAACAATTTTGGTTTTCACATGCAGGGTGCCATCGTTGTTTCACATGCAAGTTTGAAGCAAGAAGTACAAAAAGGTAAAAAGGTAAAGAAGTACAAAAAGGTAAATGCAATAATTTAAAATGGTACCTGTCGGTTCTTCTCGTTCCTCAACCCGAAAGATTAGTTTTGGTAGTATGTTTATAATTTTGCAAGAATTTAAACTACAGGAGTAGATGAAGGTATATCTATCCAACCCCAAAGTATGATTCAATTGAGCCTCCAAAGTTCTATGTGAATGGCTCTATAACAAAACATGACAAGTTCAACTTGTCCTTCAAAATATCCAAAAGATTTCAAAATGCATGGGGTATGACCCTGAACTACTTCGAAGATCTCTTGAATTATTTTGAGTTCATTTTTGAATTTATCCTATTGTTTCATTAATCATTCGAGCTTAGAGCATGACTACCACGTTTCCCAGTGAAACTTGACAATTCAATTATCTTAAGGATATGATACTCAGTCGATTTGACATTTTACTTAATAGTTATATGGATGAATACCCAAGAGGCAAGCTCAAGTCATTAAAGATTTGGTACCCATCACAAATAAGCTTGGAGTGCTTAAGGGATGCTAATCATTAATCATATCATCACTTCTAAACTCCAATGAATAAGTTTAAATATTAAGCTTAGCTCCCTACTAAGCCTTTAACAATTCCAAAAAGGGGATGTTATCATCATTATAAAACTTTAATTTAAATGATAGGTATCCTTATCAACATATCATTTATCACTAATCATGGGTTAGAAATAAGTGAATTATGATCTTCATAATATAAATCGATCACTTTAGGATCATTTAATTTTTTCTTAACCTACAACAAGGATTTCAAGAAATTACAATTTTATTTTTATTATGCAAAGATAGCAAGTTGGTTTCTACCTTTAACCCATTCCATTTCAATCATCCAATATATTTAATAAGGATCAAAGTTACTCATCCCCAAAAGTTAATAATAAATTTTGATTAAGGCACCAAAATCTAAAATTATCCATCCCCAAAAGTTAATCCTAAATTTTGATTAAGGCACCAAAATCTAAAATTATCACTTTGCCCTTGGGGCTTTCCATTTTATAATTTTTCAAGCAAAATTGCAATGGCCTTGAAAATATTTGAGTATCCTATCCATGGATTAATTAAAATATCGGGACGAAAGTATGATCTTTTCAAATTTTGATTTAATTTAAAATTATTATTTTAACCTAAAATAAGGTTTTTCAAAGTTAATTTATTTAATTAAACAAAATAAAGTTTTAATTTATGGAAAAACTATTGGAGGTTTCCTGGGCCAGAAGAATACTTGGATAAAATTTTATGATTTTTTTTGAAAAGTATTGTAATTATTATTATTATTTAAAGGTCATTTTTAATAATTATTTAAACACAAAGTATGTTTTAATCTTCAAAAATAACTTTTAGATTTTTATTAAACCCTCATAATTCCAACAAACTCAAAGGAACAATTTTTTTATATTTTTATGATTTAATTTGGATTTATTATAATTATTTTAATGAAAAAAATAAGGAAAATACATTTTAGGCCTTTAGAAATTTATTTTTAACTTAGGAAACTCAAAAAAAATATTTTAAGGGGTCCCAAGTGATCAGGGAACAATTGCACACATTTTGAACTATTTTTTGTATTCTTGAAAATTTTGATTATTTTAATTATTTTTATTTCAAAATATAATTTAAAAAAAGTATTTTCACAAAAATAGAATTTATTTTTATTAAATGCCCCTGATCACAAGGAATGCAGAGAAACTATTTTTCATAATTTTCCCAAACTTATTTAATTTAATATAATTTATTTTGTACAAAAATACCATTTTTACTTACAAAGTCTACCTTAATGGCTAAATAAACTTAAATAAATTTGAAATTCTTAGAGTGAGTTGAAATGATTTTGATGAACAACGTGGAATTGATTTGTCAAATTTTTATTTATATTTAATTTAAATAAATTAATAAAAGGTAAAAAATGTTTAATTAATAACAGAAATACACAAAATTATTCAAATAATCACAATATTTTTTCTAAGCTTCTCTGACCAAGAAACATAACAAAATTGATCCCATAATTTTTTGACGAATATTTTAATTTATATGATTAAATAAAGCCAAAATAGTCACTTAGGCTTGAAAATTAGGGTTAGAAGCACATAGGTGC
This sequence comes from Phalaenopsis equestris, assembly GCF_001263595.1. Classification (NCBI taxonomy): domain Eukaryota; kingdom Viridiplantae; phylum Streptophyta; class Magnoliopsida; order Asparagales; family Orchidaceae; genus Phalaenopsis; species Phalaenopsis equestris. The sequence continues at coordinate 19,616 of NW_018245571.1, forward strand.
TCTCTGACCTTGGAAGAATCGGAGGAGGTGCCCTCTATCATGTGGAATTAACCCTAATAGTTTCAAGGCATGGTGATTAGTATTTAATCATAATTAATTAAAATACCTCAAAAAGTATTTAATTCATTAAAAATCATACACTTAACAAATAATTTTTATTTTTTGTTCACATTATTCTCCTCTGCTCATTGAGCAAGAGGGTATTTTCTTTTATTTTTATGAGTTTTCTATGTAAATTTATGATTTTTTAAGGATATGTTATTTATTTAAATCAAGAAAATTCTAATTTTCTATTCATCACAATCACGCGTCGCGTCATTGTCGTTCTGTCCGAAATGCCATGCGTTGCCTCTTGGTTCGGTGGCACCATCTGACTTGTCAGCCACGTGTCCCACTGTTCACGCATGAAGATTTCATCCAGCTTGATCTCGTCCATCCGTTCAATACACGCTCGATCAGGCGACTCACCGTCATTATCCCCGATAGCCGAGCCCGTGAGCCGTCTAACTTCTAGACTTAAGATCTTACTTGATAATAAACTAAATCACATGGGGTTTGTTCCTACACCTTCATCTACTCAAGGAGAACACATCCATATGGTTATAATGCCATGAAATCAAACTTTTCTTCATAAAGGACCAACTCGAGCTCAAATTTAGGGTTAATGGTCTATGCCTTTATCTGAGAGAGGAGGCCTCATTCAGATGCTTGTAGAAACTTCAGTGGAGTCCAACAAACCTCCTAGATGTGTTGGTTTCCTCTGGTGTAAGCTCCAAGTAGAAGTTTAACGAAATAAGGTGCAGCCTTGGTCTAGGAGTGTCTTGAAGAGCTCAATAGAGGGAGATTTCAATGGGAATCTTCTTATCTTGCTCTAGGTAAGCTTAAGAGCAGTTAAATTTAGAGTTTAGGGGAGTTTATAGGATGACAAAAATTTTTAAGCTCAAATTTAGGGTTAATGGTCTATGCCTTTGTCTGAGAGAGGATGCCTCATTCAAATGCTTGTAGAAGCTTCAGTGGAGTCCAACAAACCTCCTGGATGTGGTGGCGTCCTCTCGCGGTGGTGTAAGCTCCAAGTAGAAGTTTAACGAAATAAGGTGCAGCCTTGGTCTAGGAGTGTCTTGAAGAGCTCAATAGAGGGAGATTTCAATGGGAATCTTCTTCTCTTGCTCTAGGGAAGCTTACGAGCAGTTCAATTTGGAGTTTAGGGGAGTTTATAGGATGACAAAAATTTTTCCCAATTTTGAACTCAAAAATTGAGCTCAGGTGATGGGGGAAATGACAAAGAGATGGTTGCAATGAGCTTAGGGAGTCTTGGAGGAGCTCTGGGAGAAATTTGACAGAGTTTTCCTAAGAAAATTGGATTACCTTTTTGTTTTTTCCATGGAGGAGGGTTTTAAATAGAATGGCATAGGGTGGAGCCCAAAGCTTCAATTTGGGTGCAATGTGGAGCTGAGGTGGAGGGCATCAAAGTGCTAAGAGCCAATCAAAGTTGGGCAGCTTGGATTAGTGCTTTAGGTTTTGATTAAAGGGGGGGTGGCTCTCAGTTTTAACATTTTCTGGCCACTAGGCTAGTCGGCAGGCCAAAGAGTGGTGGCTATAGAAGTTAGGTAAGCCAGGGGGAGGATTAATTATTATTAACCCATAATCATTTGGCATGATGGTGGAGATATTTTGGCTTAAGCCTAAAAAAGCTTAAAATCCCCTAAATCAAGGGACCATTGGTCCATGGCTTATCTAGGATGAGCTAGGTTAGTCTAGCATGGTCACTAGGGTCCATCCATTCGGTGGTTCTGGTGTCATTAATTTGATCATTTGGGCATTGCTAAGTCAATCTTGGTGCATGGGTTCAATTTGGGTCAAATGGTTCAATTTGGGTTGGTGCATGGGTTCAATTTGGGTCAAATTGGCTTGAAGTTGGGTTTGGGTTAGGCTAGCCATGGCATTGAGCCCAATTAATTGATCAATTCGGTGTAGATGATTGTCATGAAGGGTTTAGAAAGGAGTTGGAGCAATTTTGAATTGATTGGAGGTTCAATCTGAGGGATTTTAGGCATGTGGCCAATTTAGGGGTGTTGGGTTAGACTTGGGCTTAGGTTGGGCCAGAGTTGGGTTAATTCCAAATTAATGGGAAAAAATGGTCTAAGGGAATATTATGTAGAGTTCTCAACATCAGATGGGTGTCAATTTTGGGGTTTGGGCATTCAATTAGGCGAAAATTTGAGACATGGCCAAATTTGAGACGTGGCCAAATTAAGGCAAATTTGGGGATTTTGGATTTGGGTTAAAATTGAGTGGAATTGAAGCTTGATCAAGGTCAATTGAGGGTTCAGTTTGATGTGTATGAATAATTAAAAGAGTTTATGATGCATAATTGGGGCAATTGGATATGTTTGGGGGTTCAATTTAGTGAGATTTTGATTTTGGATCAAATTGGGACTTTTTGATTTGGGTTGAAATTGGACACAATTATGGGTCAATTGGACTTGTATTTGGTTTGAATTGAGTTTTTTCATGATTAATTTATAATTAGAATTGAAATTGTGGGAGATTGGGGTCAAATTGATGGACATTTGGGGTGAATTTGGACAAATTGAGCCTTTAAGTGCAATTTGGGGCTTTTGGTCAAAATAGGTCAAATTGGTTAAAATAGGCTCAGTGGGAGGGCCCAAATTGGTTTTTGGAAACATTTGAAATGATTTTGGAGGTTTTATGGTGTTTTATGGGGAGTTTGGGCCACCAAGGGCTTTTTGTAATTTTGGCAAATTCAGGTGGTATTTTGGTAATTTTGGTATTTTGAAATGGTTCAAATGATTTTTGAACAAATTGGGGTATTTTGGATGAAATTGGAAATTATGGCCAAACTTAAGGTTTGGGGGTATTTAAGTAATTTGGGTATGTTTGCAGGGCAATATACCAAGCTGGATATTTTGGTAAAATTAGGGTGCCAACCACCCTATGTGAGCCATTGACCAATGGAATCTCCATTTGGGTCCTCTATGTACATGTCCTAGCTAAACCCCAGCCTAGGGCTAGTGGGTCTAGGGGACCATCTACAAGAGTCTCCCAAAGAATCAAGGGATTAAAATCAACAAAGTTTGGGTTTAGGGTTATTAATGAAAGTGAGTGAAAGTGAGTACAAGTGAATGAACCAACTCCAGAAGAACACCCAGGGTGAACTTTAAGGCCAAGTAGTTGTATGGGGATTCACAATGAGCTCCCCCATGTTGATCCCACCTACTAAGTGTTAGAGGTTAGAACCAATATGTGGAACTTTAAGTTGAGCAAATAATGGCTTAGAGTTTCTAATTGTGAGGGTTCCTTTTCTAGTCTTCTAGGAACAGTCAACACGAAACTCCTATGGCTAGACCCTAGGCTACTAAAGAGGAAAAACTAAACCTGAACCAAAATTAAGGTCAATAAATGCACTTCCAATAGGTGTGGTGTGTCGGGCAAGCACACCGCACGTACTGGCACCACACTTATTGGCATTGATCAACAAGATCAAAAAAGCCAACATAAATTTATAAGTCAACAGGTGTAGAACGAAGTGTAGAATTGAGTCATAGTTCTTTCCACTGGGGGTTAATAGATACTCTTGCTGGGGAAAAGAAGGGATATTGCGGGAATAAGCGTCGGGCAAACCGATAGACTCAGTAAAGATTTGATCTAAGTTGAATATTTCAAAATTCACTTCAAAGTTTGATTTCAATTTAAGAATCTCAAGGAAATAGAATCATGCACGAGGAAGCCAGATTGAGTAGAAAGTGTAAGGACTCACATCTAACTCAAGAGGAGACACAAGTGCATAGATGGGAATAGGGCGTAAAAGGGCCTATCCAAAATGCAAAGATGGGAATAGGGTGTTTAGAGGCCTACCCCAAATGCAAAGATGGGAAAAGGGTGTAAATAGGTTTATCTTGAATGTAAGGATGAGAATAGGGCATAAAGAGGCCTATTCCAAATTGAAGGATGGGAATAGGGCGTAAAGCGGCTTATCCCGAATGCCAAGATGGCAAAGATGGGAATTGAGCGTAAAAAGGCCTATCCTAAATGTAAGGATGAGAATAGGGTGTAAAGAGGCCTATCCCAAATGCAAAGATGGGAATGGAGCATAAAGAGGCCTATCCCAAATGTAAGGATGGGAATAGGGCGTAAAGAGGCCTATCCCGATTGCAAAGATGGGGATCAGAATTTAGGTACTGACCCCGAGAATATTATGAAAATGGTGTAGAGGATTTGTGGTTTTGAGTTCATAAATATGTGACATGTGAAGATTGACATTGGTGAGGAAAAATCGTGAGACTTTGTATAGAGTATGAAACTATGGAGGATGTGAAGAAGTTGGTACAGATAAGAATAATCGTGTTGTGCAAGCAAAGAGTAAGAGACCTCAAACTCGAGAGAAACAAACTCAAGAAATTTTTTTTCTTGTCTTGTTGTTTTTATCACACTTAATTATCAAAGTATATATTTATATATATATTGAAAAGATTTAATTTTTATTGGTTAGGGTGAACTTTAAGGCCAAGTAGTTGTATGGGGACTCACAATGAGCTCCCCCATGTTGACCCCACCTACTAAGTACTAGAGGTTAGAACCAATATGTGGAACTTTAAGTTGAGCAAAGAATGGCTTAGAGTTTCTAATGGTGAGGGTTCCTTTTCTAGTCTTCTAGGAACAGTCAACAGGAAACTCCTATGGCTAGACCATAGGCTACTAAAGAGGAAAAACTAAACCTGAACCAAAATTAAGGTCAATAAATGCACCCCCAATAGGTGTGTTGTGTCGGGCAAGAACACCGCACGTACTGGCACCACACTTATTGGCATTGATCAACGAGATCAAAAAAGCCAACATAGATTTATAAGTCAACATGTGTAGAACGAAGTGTAGAATTGAGTCATAGTTCTTTCCACTGGGGGTTAATAGATACTCTTGCTGGGGAAAAGAAGGGATATTGCGAGAATAAGCGTCGGGCAAACCGATAGACCCAGTAAAAATTTGATCTGAGTTGAATATTTCAAAATTCACTTCGAAGTTTGATTTCAATTTAAGAATCTCAAGGAGATAGAATCATGCACGAGGAAGCCAGATTGAGTAGAAAGTGTAAGGACTCACATCTAACTCAAGAGGAGACACAAGTTCATAGATGGGAATAGGGCGTAAAAGGGCCTATCCAAAATGCAAAGATGGGAATAGGGTGTTTAGAGGCCTACCCCAAATGCAAAGATGGGAAAAGGGTGTAAATAGGTTTCTCTCGAATGTAAGGATGAGAATAGGGCGTAAAGAGGCCTATTCCAAATTGAACGATGGGAATAGGGCGTAAAGCGGCTTATCCCGAATGCAAAGATGGAAATTGAGCGTAAAGAGGCCTATCCTAAATGTAAGGATGAGAATAGGGTGTAAAGAGGCCTATCCCAAATGCAAAGATGGGAATAAAGCATAAAGAGGCCTATCCCAAATGTAAGGATGGGAATAGGGCGTAAAGAGTCCTATCCCAATTGCAAAGATGGGGATCAGAATTTAGGTACTGACCCCGAGAATATTATGAAAATGGTGTAGAGGATTTGTGGTTTTGAGTTCATAAATATGTGACATGTGAAGATTGACATTGGTGAGGAAAAATCGTGAGACTTTGTATAGAGTATGAAACTATGGAGGATGTGAAGAAGTTGGTGCAGATAAGAATAATCGTGTTGTGCAAGCAAGGAGTAAGAGACCTTAAACTCGAGAGAAACAAACTAAAGAAATTTTTTTTTCTTTTCTTGTTGTTTTTATCACATTTAATTATCAAAGTATATATATATATATATATATATATATACATATATATATAAATATATATATATTAAAAAGATTTAATTTTTAATGGTTGATTAATTTTTAAAAAAGAGTATATTTTCAAATTTCATTATCATTAAGTTTTTATTATTTTGTTCATTGTTCATTGTTCATTATAGCCTAGAACCAATCTATGATTCGAAGGCTCTTGATTTATCACACAAGGGGAAATTCAAGAAACAGACAGCATTTTGAAATAAATTTCATTGATCTGCTTAAAACATGTGTTACAGACTGAATAGATGCTAAAAACATCCAAAGTTCATCTGAAACATCTCATGCTGAATACATATCATATATGCTACTCTGACACAATACAAAAGGTGATAAAAAGAACTCTCTATATGTCCTCTGTGGGATGAGCCCCTGATCAACCTAACCTACTAAGTCATGCTTTTGGATAAGAATTCCTTTTACATGTACTTAGAGGTGCAACCCTCTTGTAGCTCGTATAGGGGTAGCTCCTCTAGCTCTTGATTTAGCCGGCATCTGTATGGCATCTTGTTGTTGTCCATCCTTATGAAAGTCACAGACACTCTGTAGTGTCGTACCCCTGGGATGCAGTGCTTGGATATGTCTGCTCCATTTCCTTTGAGCATCAGTACTGAACCTATCGGTAGTGGAAACTCCATGGATCCCCTAAACTCCCTGGGGCAAATAACATCAATTTCTTTTTTGAACAATATATTTCTCTTACTCATGAAGGACACCATGCAGAAAGGCCTCATGAAGTCATGATGGTCTATCTGCGGGGGAATGCAATCTCCTTCATTGAAAATATTAATGATATAATTATTTGGAATGCAATCAACCAAAATCATACTCCATCTAGCCATTCTCTTGATCATCCTCGTTATGTTGAAGGGCATAGGGTCCACCTCGTCATTTCTTAAGATGCCTGGGGGATTCCTTTGTCTATTTGTTAGTGAAATTATAGCAACAACTGGATTGGATGGTTATCCTACCTTTTACTATTATCCACTTTCATGGCTCAGAATAAGTTCTTTCCATCAGCAGGCCAGCCTGACCTCTTCCTCTCAGATCAAATATGCAGTAAAAAATTCTCCTTTCATCACTTTCAGAGAAGACACCTGTGTACAACTCCATGCCTTCCAGAACATTGACGATATTTCCTCAAATTTCTTCGTAAAACTCAAATTCTTGCCTTTTAACTTTGTTTCATTCTAAATTTAATGTGGGGATCCTTTCAGATCAACAGCTCCCTCATATCCACATCTGTAGAATACCTCTTCTGAATTGGCTCAACCAATAATGGAAGGTACAACTCGATATTCGGGTAAACTGTCTCCTAGCATAACGTGTATGCACTTATGAATTCTTCAAATGAATTGTAGTGGTCTAAATGTAGAACATTGCATGTTGGACACTCCATGAATGCCCCTCCTATTGATAATTGAATAGGAAATTCAAAGTTGTACTTTGGGCAACCCTTAAAAACCTCATCTGGTTCTTCAGATTGTACTTGCTATGTAGGAAAATCAGGCTCATGTTCCGTAACAGGCGGATTGGAGGAAGTTTCCCTCTTGCAAAGATTGTAGATTTTTCTCTCAGGAATTAGGGTAAGTAAATTTTCCACCTCTTTTAGGCATCTTCTTTCTTCGCGTAGAAAAGTTGTATGTCTGCGATGATTGGCATTCCGACGCTGAGTTCTTCTTAATGGTACATCTGATGGTCTTTTACCGTAAGTGCTGACTAGGTTTTTTATCTGTGTGGTTATCATGGAGGGCAAACGGCTAGTTGCCTTTATCGGATTATGTTGTGTCGCCGCTTTCTTCCTCTTCGGAGAGGAGTGTGTACTTTTGTACCAATTCTTAAAAAGCTACCAAAAACTTAAGAATTGATCCCACGAAGAAGCGATGTAAGAGGAACATAGTCAAATTCTAGTCTACTACTATTAATCCTTAGTTTGGAAGATTTATTTAAGTGGTTTTTCTAACAAGTACTCCTAAGAGTAAGTGTTAAGTTTAAAATAGCAAATAACTATTCCTAAATGAAAATATTAATTCTAAAGATAACCCTTTTTGGTTGAATTGGTTTTGGAGAATTTTGAGATGCTAAAAACTACCATTCTTATGTAGTGAATTAGATAACGTAAAGGAATGAGATACATTAAATATTGTATGTGCTAAATTAGAGCAATTTTAATTCTCTAACCTCAGTCAAGTGTTATAAAGAATTGTTAGCTAATCTTAGGTTTAGTCTCTAAATCCGTGGTTAGGCTAAGAGGATACTGCTCTCACTCCATAGCTCCCACTTCCCTTCCCCTGAAGAGTAACTCTCGCTTTAGTTCATAAACACTAAGACAAAATTGGGGATTTTAGTCTGTCACCCTAGAACCTCCAATTATTCACCCTGTATAATCTTTTTTTACTTATTTTCTTTCAAATATATATATATATATATATATTTTGCACTCAACCCCTCAATAACTTTACCATCTATGGAATTTGAATATGGTTCCACTTTTTTGATAATTACACTGCCCTCTCGGGTCTTAATGCAATTACAACAAATTTTAACACTACAACGGGCCCTTATTTTAATGTAAAGGAAGTGCATGTAAACACCATCATATTTATAATAAAAACTTCTTCTAGCATGCATCCCAATATCTTAAACATGAATCCTACTCATTAGGAAAGAAAAGCAAAAGGAAAACAATGGAAAAATCTTCTCATGTCACTATTTCCTAATAAAAAGAAAGAATAAGAAAGATATATCACAAAGCACAAAGAAAACACAACGAAAAACTTTATTACATTAAAGAAAATCCACTAAATAAGTGTTTACAAAATCATAAGATAATGAAGAACACAATACTCAACTTTTTTCTCTTGAAACTTTTTTCCCTTGAAAGAAAGATGAAAATCTCTACCACAAAGTCTTTTGCTAATCCATGCAATGCTAGAACATTCCCTTACATATTCTCTCAAAATCCCCCTCCAATATCTCTGTAAAAAGGTAGAAATCTACATTTCTACTCCTATTCTATGATCTATAACATTCTCCACAATTTTCTACTCACACACACTACCTTTTCTGACATAAAATCACTCTATTATAGTGTAGGGACGAATAAGAGATGCCTCAAGCAACCTTCTAAAAAGCATTCAAATACATTGCATCTTCTAGAAATTCACCCAGGATCATGTCCAAACCATCAAAGTCATGTCCAAGCTATCTTGGGTGTCATTGGATCCATAATTTTGTTATTTTCTTGATTCTGGCTCCATCGACGCTCCATTTCAACTCTGTTTTGCCCCTTTTCAGTTGTGTTTTGTTCCTAAGAGATAGACCTACAAAATAAGCATGAAAACAACCTTTCTTTAAAGTGTAATTTCATTCAAAAATGTGTGAGAAGTGTGAAGTAGTTTAATCATAGAAAGATATATTGAAATGTGTAAGAAGAAAATTTTCTTTATTGCACGTTTTTGCTCCAAATTGCACCATTTTTGCTTCTTTTTCTGCAAAACTCCATTTTCTGTACCTAAAACTAAAAATATACAAAATACCTTCCTTTAAAGTGTAATATCATTAAAAGTCATTAAAAATGAGCATAAACTTTATGTGAAAAAGAAGGTAATTTTTAGGCATATCAGTGGGTAAACTGGCTGAAGTTTCCCTCATGTAAGGGTCGTAGATTTTCCCCTCAGGAATTAGGGTAAGTAAATTTTTTGCCTCTTCCAGGCATCTTTTTTTTCCAAGTAGAAAAGCTCTATGTCTGTGATGATTAATATTTCAATGCTGACTTCCTCTTAAAGGTGGATCTGACAGTCTCTCGTTGTCAGTGTTGACTAGGTTTCTGGTTGGTGTGGCTATCGTGGATGGTAAACAACTAGTTCCCTCCATTGGATTCTGTTGTGTTTCTACTTTCTTCCTTTTTGGAGAGGAGTCTTCTTTTGCAACAATTCTCAAAAGCGACGGTAACCCTTCCTTTTCTTGTCGGCTAACTGATACACCAAAAAAAATATATGCATTTTTAGTGCATTTTTAGACCCATATTTTATACTTATTTTTGGTGATATTACACCTTGATGGAAGACATTTTGATATTTCTTGCAAATTATTAATTTCTAGGACTTAAAGCAAAAGGAAAGCAAAAAAGAATGGAATTTAGAGACTAAATGACATTTTTGAAGAAGTACTCAACGCCGACCGCGCCAAGGGCAGTACTGGCGGCGCAGAACAACAAAATAATTGAAATTTTTACTCAACGTCGACTGCGCCAAAACTAGCGCCGATGGTGCCAAATGTGGTTTAACCCATATTTCTAGAAGGTTCGATGTATTTGGATGATTTTTGAAGAGTTTTTGGAGGCACCCCATGGAGAACCGACCTTAGGCTTTATATGGGGCCGAAATTTATCAGGAAAGGGACTCCTTTTCTCACCAATACATTCCACCACGCTCCATTTTTGCCATTCATCATAATCCATCTTCATTCCATCACCATGTTGGAGTCCATTAGTGATTTTTCTTTTATATTTTAGAGTTTCTGTGGTGATATTTAGTGTGAAACTTTCTGTAAGAGTGTTAGAGAAGGAGAAAAGTGAGAGATATCTTATTCTTGCATTTCTAAGGACTGACTATAAGGGATTTTCTTTGAGAAAGAGTTTCTGATAAGTTTTGTTTATTTATTGGTGTTGTATGAACTTTCTTTTATATATGAAATTTTTGTTTTGTTGTGTCATTGTCATGAAGTTTAAGTAGTTCGCTCTATTTTCTCCCTACTCTAAGATATGGTGAAATTAAGAGATAATATGATGTGCCAATATTAAAATATAAAATAAATTATGATGATTTTTCAACTCTGAACTTAATTTACATTTTGATCTGGCCAATTGAATTATTAAAATATGTTGTTAAACATATGATCCGGGAAATGGAGTTTGAGTTCTACAACAGAGTGAGGATCACATTTGATTTCATGGAGGAGAAATTCGTTAATGGAATTTAGTGCAAATAAATAGGGAAATATTCTTTGTTGGAGAATCTTTAGGGTGATAGCTAAAATCCCCAATTTGGTTTTAGTGTTTGAAAACTAAAGCTAGAGTTAGCCTTTAAGTGAAGGGAAGTGGAGCTCTGGAGTGGGAGCCGGTATCCTCCTAGCCTAGCCACCGATTTAGGGACTAAACCTAGGATTAGCCAATGATTTTCTATGCACTGTATCAAGGAAGAGAATTATAATTGCTCCTATTTGGCGCAATACATATTATAAACATTTATCTCATCTCATTTCACCAGAACCTCATTTTAGTGTGAAGGATGTTTTTTCACATAAGAAATCTTTATTACATAAACATAGTTATTAGATTAGTATTTACTTTTTAAACATTGCATTTCTGTTTTACTAATAATTAAGTACTTTAGTTTTAATAACATCTCAACATTCAATATTAGTGACAGTGATTTTGTTTGATTTTCTGTAAATTCTCTAGTAAAACTTATAATTGCCAATTTACACTTTCCATGTGGGATCGATATTTGGGGCTTAAATAGAAGGTCCTTTATTGCTTGATAACGAAACGTATACTTGCATATAATCTCATTATTAATTTCCTATAATTATATATTTTTGAAGAGTGTCTAATGATGTTGTTAGGCTTAGACTTTTTCCTTTTTCATTAAGGGATAAAACCAAGGCTTGGTTAAATCCATTAGCACCTAGATCTATTAGAACTTAGGGAAAACTATCACAAAAATTCTTGGCTAAATATTTTCCACCCTCAAAAACTGCTAAGCTTAGAAATAATATTACATCTTTTTGTCAGTTTGAAGGGGAATCGATATATGAAGCCTGGAAAAGATTTAAAGATCTTCTTAGAAAATATTCACACCATGCTTTGCTTTGCCTGCCAGATTGGTTAATAATTCAAACTTTTTATGATGGATTGGTTAGATCTCTTAAATTGATAATAGATGCTACTACTGGTGGTTCATTAATGTCAAAACCATTTGATGAAGCATATTCATTAATTGAAGAGATGGCTACTAATAATTTTTAATGGCCCTCAAAAGGGGTAAATCCAAAAGGAGTAGCCAATATTCATTATTCAGATGTAATGTCTATTTTGACATCTCAAGTTGCTGCTATTTCTGAAAGGATTGATCAAATAGGAGTGAACTATTCTCAAATACCCCAAGTATTAGAAGAAAATTCACTAGGACAGATTATTGATACTCAACCATTTTATAAAAGTTTAAATCTATAAATAATTAAAATAACAATCCCTATTCTAACTATTTTAATCCTGGATAGAAAAATCACCCTAATTTTAGTTGGAATAATTATTACAATCCGCTGAATCCATCCAAAAATCTAAACAATTAAGGAAATCCTAATTTTTTACCTTAATATCCTCCAGAATTTAACACCCAAGTTAAGGAAAGAAGTTGACAATGGAAGTAGTGATGTTAAATATGAGAAATCAAATACAAAATCAATGGGCTACTATTAGAAATATTGAAAATCAGTTAGGACATATTACTATTGCGCTTAGTAACAGACCTTCTGGAATTCTTCTGAGTACTGTGCAAGTTAATCCAAAAGATTAAAATAATGAACAAATTAAAGCTATTCAATTATGAAGAGAAAATGAACAAACACAGGTTCTTTTAGAAAAACCATTACCTCCATTTCCTCAAAGACTAAAGTAGAAAAATAAAGATAAATAATTTACAAAAATTTTGGAAATCCTTAAGAAATTAACGATAAATACTCCTTTTGTTGAAGCTTTCGAACAAATGCCATGTTATGTGAAATTTATGAAGGATGTACTAAATAAGAAAAGGAATTTTACAGATCATGAGATAGTTGCACTCAGTGAAGAGTGTAGTGCTATTATTCAAAAAAAGTATCCTGAAAAATTAAAAGATCTTGGTAGTTTTACTATACCTTGTGCAAATGGTGAAAAGTTTTATGGTCAAGCTTTATGTGATTTAGGAGCGAGCATCAATCTTATGCCCTTATCGATCTTCAAATGTTTAGATTTGGGAGAAATTTCCCTTACTATTATAACTTTTCAGTTAGCTGATCGATCAATAACTTATCCAAAAGGAGTTATAGAGGATGTACTAGTAAAAGTGGATAAATTTATTTTCCGTGTAGACTTTATAGTATTGGATATAGAGGAAGATAAAGAGATTCTTATTATTTTAGGGAGACCATTTCTTGCAACAAGAGGAGATGTAATAGATGTGCAAAAAAGAGAATTAATAATGAGAGCTAATGATCAAGAAGTAAAATTTAATATAGCAAAAGCTATGAAATATCCCACAATAAAAAAAAGATAATGAATGTTTTATGATAGAAGTAGCTGATTATCTGAGTAATGAACAGTTTAAGAATGAGTTTGAAGGTAAATTAAAATAAGGAGCCATTTTTGAGAATGAAGACGAAATAAAAGGAGAAGATTTGGATTATATTTAGGGCAAATTTGAAACATTAGACTTGTTGAAAAACGATAGTAAAATTCTTATTCCTTCAAGTTTTAAACCACCTGAACTTGAATTAAAGATATTAACTGCCCATTTATATTATGAATTTTTAGGAGAGTCATCTAAATTGCCTATTATATCTTTTGAGTTAACTGAAATTCAAGAACAAATGTTGATAGAAATGTTGAATAAGTATAATGAGGCTTTTGAATGGACTTTAGCAGATATTAAAGGAATTAGTCCTTCAATTTGTATGCATAGAATTTTATTTGATGAATAATTTGAACCTAAAGCTGATCCTCAGAGACTATTAAACATAATAATGAAAGAAGTTATTAAAAAAGAGATTTTAAAATGGTTAGATGCTGAAATTACATATCCTATTTCAGACAGTGGTTGGGTAAGCCCAATTCACTGTGTTCCGAAGAAAAAATGAGTGAATGTTGAAGAAAATGAGAAAAATGAATTAATACCAATAAGATAAGTTACTGGTTGGCAAATTTGTATTGAATATAGAAAATTATATATGACCACCAGAAAAGATCACTTTCCTTTACCATTTTTAGACCAAATGTTGGATAGATTGGTTGTGAATAAATATTATTGCTTTTTAGATGGATATACCAATTATCATTAAATTCCAATTGCTCTATAGGATCAAGAGAAAATAACATTTACAAGCCCATATGGAATATTTTCTTTTCGTAGAATGCCTTTTGGACTATGCAATGCACCTGCAACATTTCAAAGATGCATGATGTCAATTTTTAGCTATTTTATAAAAAATGGAATGAAAGTGTTTATGGATGATTTTTATGTATTTGGGACTTAATTTGAGTTATGTCTTAATAATTTAAAAAAAGTTCTGGAAGTATGTGAAAAAGTCAACCTAGTATTAAATTAGGAAAATTGTCAATTTATGGTTGTAGGAGGTATTATTCTTGGGCATAAAATTTTTGAAAAAGACATGGAAGTAGATTTTACAAAAATCTAAGTTATAGAAAAATTATCACCTCCTAATAATGTTAAAGGGGTGAGCAGTTTTTGTGATTTTCACAGGCGCTACATAAAAAATTTTTCAAAAATAACTAAGCCCCTATGCCAACTTTTAGAAAAAAGATACAAAATTTGATTTTAATGAAAAATGTATGAAAGAATTTGAATTATTAAAGAAAAAAATTAGTCAATGAACCTATAATAGTACCACCTGACTGGGAGAAACAATTTGAAATAATGTGCTATGCTAGTGATTATACTATTGGGGTTGTATTAGGACAAAGGCATGATAAATTTTTTAAATTTATATATCAAAAGATGCTCAAATTAATAATAATACTACTGAAAGAGAGCTATTAACTTTTATTAATGCCTTTGATAAATTTAGACCTTATTTAATTGGAACTAAATGTATAGTGTATACAGATCATTCTGTTATTAAATACTTAATGCAAAAGAAAGATGCTAAACCAAGATTAATTAGATGGATACTTCTATTTGCAAGAATTTGATTTTACAATGATTGATAGAAAGAAAAATAATAACAAATAGCTGATCTTGATAATTTGTCTAGGATAGAAATAGAAATATTAACTAATTTTGCAAATGAAATTTTAAAAAAGTTTAGAAAATTTCCCTGATGAATAGGTATATAATATTAATGAAATGGATGTACTGTAGTTTGCTGATATAGTGAATTATATTGTAAGTTATATTTTACCACCTGATATGAAAAATCCACAATTAAAGAAATTTATATATGATTCAAAAGACTATTTTTGGGATGACC
>NW_018245571.1:35007-37765 GCF_001263595.1 Phalaenopsis equestris
AAATGGATTGAAGCTATTGTTGTACCCAGATGTGATGCTCAGAGTGTTTCTAAATTTTTAATTAAAATTATTTTTACAAGATATGAAATGATGAGAGTAATTATTACTGATGGAGGATCTCATTTTAATATTTAAGGAAAATAGAATCAAAATAAGAAATATGATATTATGTATAGATTCTCTACTGCTTATCATCCTCAGACTAGCGGTCTAGCAGAGATATCAAATCATGAAAATTCTCTACTGCTAATTATCCTCAGGCTAGTGGTCTAGCAGAAATTTTAAATCATGAAAAAAATTAAAATTTAAAAAAAGCTGTAAATCCTTATAAATTGGATTGGTGTGCTAGATTAAATATTACACTATGTGCATTTAGAACTACTCGTAAGACTCCTATTAGAATGTCCCCATATAGACTTATTTATGCTAAAACATGCCACTTACCAGTAGAATTGGAACATAAAGCATTTTAGGCTTTTAAGGATCTTAATTTTAATCTAAAGGATGCTGGTGAGAAAAGATTGTTGCAACTCAATGAACTTCAGGTGACTAGAAATGAAGCATTTGATAATACAAAATCAATAAAGAGAAAATGAAAATATGACATGATCAGAAGATTATAAAAAAGAAATTTGAACCTAGATAAGAGGTTTTATTATATAATACTAGATTGAGATTATTTCCTGGAAAACTTAAATCTAGATGGTTAGGACCATTCAATGTGATTAAAGTTTATCATTATGGGACTGTAGTTATTAAAGATCTTAAAATTGAAAAAATAATTAAAGTTAATGTGCATCGATTGAAATATTATTATGAAGGACACATGCCACAATTTAAAGAAATTTTAATGTTGAGCCATCCGGATTAAACATTGGTTTGTCGGGCTGACAATGTTAAACTAAGCGCTTTTTGGGAGGCAACCCATATATATGTACATACATATATATATATATCTTAGTATTTTTTTTAATAATTGTTCTTTGTATTAGAAAATAATAAAACCTTAAAATCCTACACATCTTATATATCATAAATCAAGATAAATTTTCGCATTGGATAAAAATTTGAAAATGAATTGAACCAAAAAATAAAATAGACGCAACTTTGGCTTTGGTGCCGACGACGCTAGCATGGCACCCATGGCACCCTTTTACAAAATTCATGGTACCGACGGCACCATAGGGGGAGCCGACAGCGCCCAATGCGGTTTGAATAGTTCATGTCAAATTTGGCAGACTTTGGCGGGATTTCACTTCAAAATAACTACTTAGAGGTATTTTTAAAGGCATGAAAACTATTTTGGACGACCACAAGCCTCATATTTTTTGATTCTATGGCTTCCAATTCCAAAAATAGTTCAAGGTTTGGAGTTTTCAATAGAAGAAAGTTTGTTAGTTTTGACGCTCAGAGATTATACGATAAAGTAATTATGAAGAAGAGATTGATCAAGGAAAGATTAATTGTTAATAATGGATTGATCAATACAAGTGCTCTAGTTGACAAGATCATTTTGGAAAGGCGATGGGAAGTTCTGTGTTACACTACTGCTAGGGTTGTTATGCCTCTAGTGAAGGAGTTCTATGCAAATCTACATGGAATTACCCAAGAAGTTGTCTTTGTACGAGATAAGGCTGTACCATTTACTCCTGTGAGGATTAATGAATATTATATGATAGAAAATGTTCCAATTTGTCATTATACAAATTTCTTTCCTACACAAGACTGCAAGACTTGATGCAATATTTTTATAATTTTCTGATGGATGAAAGTGATAAGTCAGAAGAATGGGATGAAGGATATATTAGTTTTCCTGCTTCATCACTTAATCCAATTTCAAAGCAGTGGTATTTCTTTATTTGAACAACATTACTCCCTACTAAGAAGATTTGTAGAGTCACTAAGGAAAGTGCTATTTTAAACTACTGTATTCAAATGAAAAAACCTATTGATATATGATCAATCATTTTTAAATATGTTATGGGTATCATTATGAATGGGTGAATTTATAGCCTTGGGCATCCTTCTACAATTCTTCTGCTTTGCAGTCAATCCCAAGTGCCAGATGAAAGTTGGGAAAAAGAATTACTACCATGGGAGCCTAGAAGTTTATTCCAACTGCATAAGTATGCGGGATGAGAATGATATGAGACATGTTGGTAATGGAAATGAAGCACTAAATGTTATTATGGATCATTCTTCACATGCTTCAACTCTATTAATACCACCAACAGTAGGAAGTTTGCTTGCTTTCGAGAAGAAATTGAAGAAATCTGAAATGGAACTTCAGAATATTATGAATGTAGTGGGAGATTTTAAGTACCTTTTTTATCAACTTGATTGGAGAATGAATTTTTTTTATCATATTGGAACTTTTGAAGCAGTATTAGTTCGGATGTTTAAAGAAAATTCGATAGATTAATTCATGTACTGATCCTTCTAAAACCTATATGTTTATTACCAATCCATGAGAGATATTAGAGTAGGTGAAGGCACTGAAGATGAAGCGGAATGACTGAAGACTTTGGATTCTCTACTCGCTTAAGAATATTTATGTATCTTATGTAATTGTGTGGATTTGATTTTATTTGGTTTGGTTTGTTATTGCTTTAGAGTTCTTAACTTTGATTATGTGCATAGTTTTGTGTCGGCGTTTAGTGTTGTGGCCTGATTTCAATGCTGATTTATAATTAGTGTGCTTAATAGGTGTGAATGCATGATTTGGGAAATATATTTCATATATAAAAGGTTGTTTGGG
>NW_018245572.1:0-1545 GCF_001263595.1 Phalaenopsis equestris
ATTAAATAAGAAGTATGCGGCAAATTAATTTATATTTAGTTTGAATTATATTTTTAACCCACGTGTACCTTATTATGTATTTATTCAGTAGGACCCACCTCACTTTGCGAGATTAAATAAATAAAAGAAAACTGATTTTTTGGCCGTGGGGGCATAAGAAAATGAATATTCATATAGGTGTCTTACGTTAGGACTCATGTTTTATTTGTTGGGGCCAACATATAATCTTATTTCTTCAATGGATTGCTTCATGTATCATATTTCACCCATATGTAATCCAGGTTTATTATTGAAAAACAATATATCTGATTTGATGAATTCATTTGTTCAATGCGTAAGAAAATACCACCAAAATATTATTACAATACCACCACAATATCACAACAATAACATCATTCTTCTAAAACTTGATTAACACTTTTTTTTCGGTAGCCATTTTCAAAATAAGAATATAACATCCCATTAGTGTAGCCTAACGTATAATTCATTTATGTGAAAAATCATAACAACAACATTCTCAAAATGTCATTACCACCAAAATATCATCATTTATCTAAAGTTTAGTAAAGCAATTTTCAAACAAAGAATATTCATATAACAATCTATTGTTTCTCATATTAATGGAGCAGAAGATATGACATTATATGAAAAATCACTATGATTGATTGTATAATAGCCATAATATCACCACAAAATTATTATAATACCAACAAAATAACACAACAATATCACAATTTCTCTAAAACTTGATAATACTTTTTATAATAATTTTCAAATAAAAAATATTCATAATGTCATAATCTATTCACATCAACACCTTTTTGGTAGCAATTTTCAAACACACAAGGTTCGTACTATCATAATATATTGTTTCTCACATTAATGGATCAGAATATATGATTTATTTAAGTGGATCACCAAAATATTGTCACAATACAACTAAAATACCACCAAAATTAAAAATACCACAACATCATTATAATAACACAAAAGTAACACCACAATACTATCAATATACTGTCAAAATATTATCATAATACAACCACAATATCATCAAAATATCATCATAATAATATTATTTCTCTAAGACTTGATAATATATTTTGATAGCAATTTTTAAACAAAGAATGTTTATAACATCAAAATCTTTTGTTTTTTACATCAGATGAGCAGAAGATATGTTCATTTGTGTAATTGTGTGAAGCACTAAAATGCCACCACAATATTACCACAGTATCACAAATTTTCTAAAACTCAATAACACTTTTTCACAGCAATTTTCAAATAAAGAATATTCATAACATCATAATATATTATTTCTCATATTAGTGAAGCAGAAAATATTGTTCATTTATGTGAACCACCAAAATACCGCTACAATACCGCACAATACAAACAAAATATTACCACAATGTCATCATAATACCAACACAATACCGCTAGAGTATCACTAAACACCACCATAATATCGCTCTTTCTCTAAAACACGATAATATTTTTTTATAGCAACTTTCAAATAAAGGTTAATAACATTATAATCTATAG
>NW_018245573.1:0-1435 GCF_001263595.1 Phalaenopsis equestris
AATCACATCTAAATCATGAACACTAGCTACTTTTTATTATTTACCCTTGTAGAGGACCATTGAAATTCATTTGTAGTCATTTCTTCAATTAATGCATATGCTTCATCAAATGATTTTGACATTACTGATCCACCAGCGGCAGCATCAATTATAAACCTAAGAGATCCAACCAACCCATTATAAAAAGTTTGAATTATTAACCAATCTGGCAACGCATGGTGTGTACACTTTCTAAAGAGATCCTTAAATCTTTCTCAGGCTTCATAAATTGATTCCCCTTCAAACTGATAAAACGATGTGATATTATTTCTAAGCTTAGTAGTTTTTGAAGGTGGGAAATATTTAGATAAGAATTTTTGTGATGAATCTCCTCATATTCTGATAGATCCAGGTGCTAATGAATTTAACCACTTCTTAGTTTTATCCCTTAGTGACAGATGCTAATGAGTATAACCCACATTTTAGCCTTATCCCTTAGTGAGAAAGGAAAAAGCCTTAGTCTAACAGCATCGTCTGACGTACCGTTATAACGAAATATAGCACAAAGTTCTATAAAATTTGATAAGTGTAAATAGGGATCCTCCAAAGGAGTTCCCCCAAACTGATTATTCTGCACTAGTTGGATAATCTCAGGATTTATTTCAAACGAGTCAGCTTCTACGACAGGATTTTGTATGCTAAAGTGAATTTAATCTGTCGTAGGATTTAGTAATCCCTCAATGAAATATGGTGATTTTCCAAGTTATTAATTTGAAACTTTTTCATTTCCATTTCTAGTTTTTTGAGTCCTCTTTGTATTTTTTTTTTTTTCAAACTCAAGATCATAAGGCACAAGTCCTACAGATCCTTTGTTTTGCATACGCAACATAACAAACAATACATTAACAATTATACAAAAAACAAATGAAATATATTCAGCACAATAAAACATTTTCACGAACACCTTATTTTTCATAAAAACAAATTTTTTTTTCAACACTTTTTCATATAAAATACTTTTCACACAAAATAGTTTTTACGGCACTACAGTTTTCCAAGTCTAAGCCTAATTACTTCAACTAAAATTCTCCTAAAGTTCTTACCGAAGCTTCCCCGACAACGGCGCCAAAAACTTGACAGCGACTTTATATATGTTTAAAAATACAAAAATTTGATACCGCTGCTAGAAGATTTAAATCCCCGAGAACGACACCAAAAACTTGATGCAACTTTTACTATGCAAGAATTTATTAACCCAAATTTATATATTTATAATGATTTTGTAAAGTCACAATTTCAAATGCAAGTATACGCATCGCTCAAGTAATACAAAGCTCTAGTGGAGCCCGGTTTATTGATCCCACACAGAAGCGAGGTAAGAGGTCCTTAGTCAAATTCTAATATACTAAAATTAGTTCTTAGTTTGTGTCGGCACTATTTTTGGTGTGGGGTTTGC
>NW_018245574.1:0-832 GCF_001263595.1 Phalaenopsis equestris
ATTGAAATTATTGGATCAATTTTTTTTTTAAAGTAATAAATCAGAGTTATTGTACTGATTTAAAATATCATGTGTGTAAGAAAGCATAACGTGTAGAAATTTGTGTTATTTTGAAGAAAATTTGCAAGATTTATTTGCAAGTATCATATAGAGTTTGTGACTCCATAGGGATATCACAAAAAAAAATTTGTGTAGAACGTGCAATTTTTTGGGGATATAGACCGAACGGGGTCATACTGCACAAACAAAGAATCTCAAAACTGAGAAAACTTATTCGGCAAATTTAATTTGTTTTGGTTTGTTTTGTTCATTGTTACGAACCAATGCATAGTTCAGCACAGTCATTTTTACAATATATCATGTATATATCTTAAAGATGGAAAGTACATCATGTTATACGCATAACTAGTACATCTATGAGTACATAATATAAAGTACAAAACAAGCTGTCTTCATATCGATGTCCGCATATTTATACATCTGCATGCCTGCCAATAGAAGATCTTCTCTCAAACTGTGTTATGAGTTACTAAACAAGTTGACCTTCTAAGCTGTTGTTTTGGGATAGCCTAGTGGTGCAATGAGTTTATAACTCATATGGTTGCAACTCTTCAAGTTCCAGATCTGGCTGAAATCCGTATGGAGTTTTGTCATCACTCATTCTTCTGAAAGTTATCGACACTCGACGATGTCGGACTCCCGGAATGCAATGTTTCTCCATATCGGCTCCATTTCCTTTCAGAATTAGAACGGACCCTCTCGGTAAAGAAATTTCGACAGATCTCCGGAATTCACCTGACTGATTATCTCTATATCTGTACCGAACAATATA
>NW_018245575.1:0-1069 GCF_001263595.1 Phalaenopsis equestris
AGCAATGTTATTTTTGTGTTTTTCTTGCAAGTACAACTAGTAGTAGAACTGGAACAAAATGGAGAAGAAACTGAGCGAAGTAGAGGTGACATGGAGCTAAGGGAAGACCAAGTGAATGGCGCCTAAGCCTTTGGGTTTCAAGGCACCGCACCATAGCACCTTCGTGCCACCTACTTAAGCCCCTAGGCGACAGAACCCAACTGACTAGATAGAGAGTTGGTGCCTAGGTGTCAGAATTGTCCGGGGCAATTACATAAGTTTTCTTCACACGATTCAAGGAGGTATGTTGGACATATTCTTGTGTATTTAGTGAAGTAAAAGATAAAAGAAGAGGGGAGAAGAAGGTTAAGCTCTGCATAAATCATAAGGGAAATTTTTATAATTTCTTAGGGTAGCAACTTCTATTTTCTTTGATTATAGTATTGAGATATTGGTGAGGATTGAGATTTGTATTGGAGAGGAGAATCTCAACATTGCAACAAGGATTGAGAGATCCTGTGGGAAGACATTTATAGCTTTTGTAAAAAAAAAAAAAAAGCTAAGTATTGTGCACCTTTTGCATTCTACTTTTCTATAATCACAATTTTAGTGGATTTGCTTTATTTGAAAATTATTTTGTGGTGTTCCTTTTATGCATTGTGAGTAGTTCTTCTTACCTTTCTCTTGTGATGAATAAGTAGGTTGTGTAGGAATATTAAAATGCTTTTAAAATTGGTTTTTAGTCTTTAATGTGTTGAGTATACTTCAAGGCTTAATTTACATTTATCCTGGCCAAGTGATTAGTTAAAATTTGTTGTGATTCATAATGACTCGAGAGATCTATGAGGAAAAAATTAGAATATTCATATCAAACTAGTGGGTGAAGCAAAAGTAGTCCATAGGGCGATGCAAATAGATAGGGAAATAATCTTTGATGGTTTCAAACTGGGGTTTAAGAAATTAAAATTAGTTTAACCAAACTTCTTTATGCACTCGGGAGAGGGTAAAGAAGAGAATTATTCATATTTGTCACTAGCCACATTTGCAATTCAAAATATTATGTTCTTACACACCACTTTGATCATTGTAA
>NW_018245576.1:0-217 GCF_001263595.1 Phalaenopsis equestris
TACCTTTGGGATTGTGGGAGTATCTCCATAATGTGCGATGGGTACGATTTTTGAATCCGGTCTTGACTTATCCGGTTGACGACCTGCGGTTCGTAATGGTACAATCAATAGTAACTACTGCGGTATCAACTTTGTTCCTTAA
This sequence comes from Phalaenopsis equestris, assembly GCF_001263595.1. Lineage (NCBI taxonomy): Eukaryota > Viridiplantae > Streptophyta > Magnoliopsida > Asparagales > Orchidaceae > Phalaenopsis > Phalaenopsis equestris. The sequence continues at coordinate 143 of NW_018245576.1, forward strand.
ACGGAACCAAATAGGGATACGAGTAGGTGGCACTCCAGTTGCTTTGTGAGATTTTCTAGCGGACTTGACGGCCTT
>NW_018245577.1:0-213 GCF_001263595.1 Phalaenopsis equestris
TTTAAACGAACCGAACACGAACACAAGCTTTGTTACACCCCTACTTATTGAGGCACCAAAATCATGTTTTCGGCGAACAAGACAGACGGGACGCAATTCAAAGAGATTTATCGAATGCTAGTGTTTGATGTTGACTTAATATTAATGTATGAATTACACGCTGAGATGTGTGTTAAGTTTTTTATGTGAAATGTTAGGTGATTTTGTACAAGT
>NW_018245578.1:0-393 GCF_001263595.1 Phalaenopsis equestris
CCGTTATACATTTCTTGTGCACTTTGCCTAATGAACCTTTTGCTCATGGTGTCTTCCTTCTTCAAATCTTTCTCCCATGAAGATAAACTTTGTCTTAGACTTTTAGGTCTAAAAAAGATCTGGGGTGAAATTCCTTCACGAAACCCTTCTATTTATAGGCCTAAATCCTTCCAATAACTCCTAGACACGTTTAGAAACTACGTTGACATGTTTTTACAAACTAATTGGTGATTAAACATTTTAGAATATTAATTTCGCACATGTGTTTAAACTGTCGCGCTTAAGCGTTGAATATGGCGCTTAAGCGCCAGTGCACATTTTTGCACCAGTCAACTTAACATCTAAAGTCTCATTCTAACATGTCTTGGTCACAAAATAAAGTCTTAAAATCTT
>NW_018245579.1:0-1476 GCF_001263595.1 Phalaenopsis equestris
CGTGGCTTCATTTCAACATAATACTGTTATGTATTATAGATAAATTATATACGATAATATTATATTCTATGGAGAAATTGTTCGCTTGGTAAACCTTAATGTATGCTTTGTAGCGACTACTGAATGTAATATGAAAATTCATAGCTTTTAAGAAGTGGGGTAAGTGGCATAGAAAATTTGATTAAGCTCATGTCAACTTGTTGATTGTTCTTAGTGATGATCTCATGCTGGAATTTCCTTCTATTTCTTGAAGTTATGTTTGAATGTCTTAATTTTTTTGTGATTTTAACCCTTAGAGAAGAAATCGTGATACATAAAACACTTTAGAGTGTCTATGAACATATACAATATGAGATAAAGTGTCTTATAAACATGTACAACATGAGGTAAAGAAAATGATTTTTATTGGGGGATAGAGGTTTTCTGATGTGAGGGATTACTTTGTTGGGAAGAGAAAGGAGCAAGGATGTCAGAGATTCAAATGCAATTCATTTTTTGATGATTAAAATTACATCTGTTGTACCTTATTTATAAAATAAGGGTATATTAATTTAAATATAGTTTAATACTTGAATGTAAATATTTCTTGTAAATTCTCATCTAATTTAAATAATTGAATGTATTTAAAATGGAATAAAATCCTTAAAATAATATAAATTCTAAAACATTCTATGAATAAGTTGGAGTTTTTTATGCATGTGTTGTACCTACCTTGGGTCTGATAAAATGCTTCACTTGAAGGAGCATGTAAAACAATAGAAGTATTTTATTGGAAGTGAATCCATCGAATATAGAGGCAGTGGATCCATTGAAGAATATCTTTTATAGTATCAACATATGTTGTTTAGATGTAAGAAATAGAATTTTCAAGCTTTGCAATATCTGAATCAAATGCTGGTGGTCGTAACATTGACATGAATTTAATATGTATATTTTGGAAGGACACAACCAATAGTGAACCTACCAAACATCTTTTATATTTGGAGAATTTGAAATCAATCAATTTCTTGCCTTAATGACTATAAAATAAATTCCAGCCTCAAGGGGCTTGATCATTGATGAATCCATTAGTTCAATATCATTTGCAGAATTTAAATCATCGCAATTGTAGTCCTCATAAACAACTTGCACGTGGATGAGGATTTTGAATTGGAAGTGACACATTTAGGAGCTTTAACTTATCAAATTTTGATACAAGCTTTTGAATCTTTGGAGTTTGAGAGACTGTGGTGTATGATATGATCTCTCTTTATATTGATATGGCCTTGGATGGATGGAAGACATGACAAAAGGTGATGTCAATTAATAATAATAAAAAAAAACTGTGCTCTTTCTGTTCTAGATATTATATCTACCTTTTATCTTTGATGTCTAATTTTCGGAATTGAAGCATGTGTACGTTTTCCATCCACGACATTTGATTTTTTAGACTAGGCTACCTTTCACTTTTGGCTTGTAATTTTGGGTTTGTTGACA
>NW_018245580.1:0-525 GCF_001263595.1 Phalaenopsis equestris
CAGTTCAGATTGGTTTTACCAGATTTAAATTTGATCGAACAGGGTTTAAATATTATTAAATTTTAATTCTAACAAGGTGAGTCCAATACTGACTTTCATGAATCAAGTCATCTCTCTTTTTGAACCATCTTTCAAACTTTTGTATTTCTATGAATTTTTTTTCACAATCACCACTTGTTAAGGAATCATGTTAAATACATTCCAATAACATGATTTTTTTTAATCAAGTGCTACACGAGCATCAGAATTGACACCCAAATACAAACAATGCGAATTGGTTGGATTTGCCTGCTTACATGTATATCTTCTCAGTGATGAATATAGAAAGCCTTCAATGCTGGACGACGAGATGTTATATCGAATTGGTAGATCCAATAGTGGCATACACGAATATTCTGTTTATAAAAATGGTATAATTAAATCTTTAGTCTGGAAAAAGTCATCCAATTTAGATGTTATGTTGTTGAATTTCTAATAGACTAGTAACCCGAACAATCGCTCCAAATCAGCCTTCTATCTCAGTAC
>NW_018245581.1:0-2969 GCF_001263595.1 Phalaenopsis equestris
TGACTTTCAACTACTGCATATGCGACAAGCTGGTGTTACGACCACCATCTCTGACATTTACGACAGACTACTGCCCCATAACAATTGAATACGGTCTCTGCAACCTATTATCATCGAGAACTACATTCATTACAGTTAGACTATGACTGTTATTAATGAATTATTGTTCTACATTTATAACGATCATTTTTATAGCTTAATCTTTCCTAATTCAACAGAAGAGTATACTCATGTATTCAAAATTACATACTGGATCACTTCAACTAGGTTATGACCCGTGATTTTTTCCCCTTTCCAAGGTTTTCCACATAAAAAGTCGAGGTTGCTCGTCCTACTTACTACTCTCTTTAATTACCTAAGTATGTGCTGAATTTTTGTGCAACACTAAGACGATAAAATCATGACTCAACCACCGCGGACCTTCTGGCATGCACCAGCTATCTTAATTAAAATTTCTAAAACTTGCGCTCCATACAACATTACAAAAGAATAATACACTCTGTTTGATCTCAACAACTTCATAAATGTTAAAGTTAAAATTTCATATTAGTGATATTTTTTTTTATACTAAAGTTTCAGTATCTTAAATGTAAAATAAAATATATTTAGCTATTACATAGGTAAATACATAAAGAATTATGTGGTTTATGTAAATAATGTCCCGACCACTTTTTTTCTACTGGAAAACTTACAATACCTGCAGGTTCACAAAATTTTCTAGCAAGCGAGCCAGCTGCGCCTTCTGTTTATGTCTATCATAAGCACCCATGTGATGATGTGAATGCTGTACTGCGAGCTGGACCATCACAATAATAATGCATTATTTCATATTGTCCAATCTCTTTCAATAAAGAAAGCTATGTATAAGGAAAAAAATGGAAATAATTAGAAAGGTACAGCTTTATTTGTTTTGTCACAGGCACTTCATGGCCAAGTCAGTTGAATAAACGTGCCAAATCTTACACTAAGAGGGATATTAGTTGCCATATTTGAATTTTGCTTTGCTTGGGAAAATAATATGAGTAATTTCTTTCAGGAGAAAATAGTGGGTGACATTGTTTTTTGCTTATTCTTTTAGGGTCAGAGCATAAATTACACAGTTTTGTAATGTTTATACTTCTAACCCTTTAGCATGCTGAAATGCTGATGATTGATTTATCAAGAGAGCTATTAGTATGAACATAGTGATATTTAGAGCATTGGATAGTAAGTAAATCATTAAGTAAATGTTTTTAACAAGTCATGGAAGAAATTGGAACAATAAGCTAAACGATGATGAAATTAGAATTTATAGAATAAGAAATGTGTACATTAGAGGGTCCATAAGAATATTAACTATTAAAAGTAAAATGATGAGGGATAAGCTTAAGTTGTTTAAGGATATATAATAAAACATATTTATAAAATGAGTAGATTGAATCATCTTTAAATGATTAAGAAAAATGTAGATCAAGTATAAAATAGATAAGAGGTTGTAATGATAAATGAAATTAATAAAATTCTCATCTATAGTGTGTTGGTTGAGAGCTTGTTTATATAGTGTGGGTGTATTTAACATTAAATTCACATAAATTTCCAAAAAATAAAATTTACTTGGCAGAATGAAACTATATATATATATATATATATCTGAGCTAGGTATAAGACCTCTTTAAGTGTACACGACATCTTAGACTGTCTTTCTTTGGCCCTTACTACCATTGAGACCATATACCTCAAGTGGTGCAATAGTGTCATTGACTAGCTCTCAACTTGAAGATAAGTCCCTGTACTTTTCTTCTTGACCTAGTCTTTCTAAGACATTAAACTTGTTTTCTTTGATTTTATTATTTGAAATCTAACTAGAAATTAAAATTTCATCCTACTGATCCCCAAAAATGACATTGGTAATCCAAATTCATAGCTTATAAGAAAATGCACGCACACACATCAACCTTTGATAAATATCCTTCTTGCTCATCCCCAGCAGATATCACCTTCCATATCAGCAATGGGTGTTCACTAAGCTACCCATGGTGGATACTAGCACAGTTCCTCTCTTACTGAGTTATATGCTCTTTAAGGGAAAGTTAACGTCAACCACTCTCGATTAGTTTGTTAATTGCCTTGGTCAACGCCAATACGCGAGGTGTGCTTCTTTAGCACACCAAACCTATTGGGGGTCTAATTGTTGACCTCACTTTTGGGTGAGGGTTTTGGGTCTTTCCTTTAGTGACTAGTATCTAGCCTTAGGTCTTTCCTAATGACTATTTTAGCATCTTAGAAATGGTACACACCTTCTCATTCGACATTACAACCAAATCTTTGTTCTCTATATTTGTTTCATATGTGATCAATAATCGTTAATACAGAGATTAGAGATTAAATAAGGGAATCCTGATGAGGATTCTTATAAGACATTTGGACCATATGAAATCCTTGCACTGCTCAACACCTTTTTTATACTTCAATACATTGTATCATCATTTATAATCATCATGATCATCACAAATATTGCATTTTCATATCACATTGTTGCAATCATTACACTCATGGACCTGACCAAAATTATTTAAACCCAGTTTCCCATAAAATACCCAACTTGAATATTCTAATTAATTCAAATTTCCCCAAAACTGTCGTTGAATCACAAAACTCACTTCAACTTATTTGATATTATCTTTCACACTAATTGAAACCCAAAAATTACAAAATACCCAATTTTCCCAAAAAATAATAAAAATACCGCTCGACCCCAAAAATATCAAATTTTCTAGAATCTCACAGAGTCATCAATAAGTTATAAAAATCACACCAAATCATTCCTTATGTCTTCCTGAGAGTTTTGACTACAATATTGTCATACTTTCGGACAAATTTTTGAGACCAAGGCACTAAAATAAAGAATATTTAAAAAATGCTTAGGAGATCACAAAAACCTTCCACATTGATAAAAAAATGATCTTGGACAATATCCTTTGACTCCAAAT
>NW_018245581.1:4725-5078 GCF_001263595.1 Phalaenopsis equestris
CCCCCCCGAGATTGCAGCAACTTTAAGCTAAAGCGAGTTATATTACACGAGGCAAATGAACATTTTAAAGCATCATAAAGTAGTTTCAAAAGGCTTAACATGGGCACAAGTATAATATTTAAAAATTTACGTAATTGTAGTTATCATCCCCATCGTGCTTGAGTGTAATAACACAAAAAAAAGATCCATGTAATCACATTATATAATTTCTATATGCATAAAGGGTAACTTTACAGAGAGAAGAATTTTGATCCCTTCAAAGGAGAAGAATCAGTCGAGGAGTTAGAAAGAAAATAACAATTTTCAACTAATAAGTCTTCAAATTCTCAACCAAACTTTTGTCTAACTGTGTT
>NW_018245582.1:0-1068 GCF_001263595.1 Phalaenopsis equestris
AGATATATGCAGAAGAGCATCGCTAGTCTTCGTCAGAGTACTCTCAGAAACAGAATAGTCAATCTAACCAGCGATCGTCTCAAGAGGGATGACCTCGAACAGGGGATAAAAGAATATCCCTGTCAGAGCGACAGAAAATTGTGTATTCTTTCAAGGATGAAGTTATACCTAAAATATTCAGGAGTCTGATGGAGAAGCCAGAATTCAAACTACCAGATCCAAAGAAGCCCAAAGAGGTGGATAAGAAGAATGAATCAAATTATTGCCCATACCACCGGTTGCTTGGGCACACTATAGAAAAATGTTTCGTCTTTAAATACTCGCTCGAGAGAAACCTCAAGGAAGAGAACGTAAAAATCCCGAAAGAATATTTAAAAGAACCTGAAAAAGTTTCCATAAACATGATTTTTGCTGAGCCAATCTCCCCAATTGATCCATATGTCGGAATAGATGGATGGAGTACAACTTGGGATGAACTCAAGAGGGTCCTTAATCTAATTCAAGATTCATCGAAACAAGCTTCAACGAATACCGAAGAAGGATGGAATGAGGTCTGAAGCAGATCATCCAAAAAATACTGAACAAGATCAAGTCTGTATTAAAACAAGCCTCCATTCATAGTCCACAACATACCAAGTCCGAGATGAAGGTTTCGTCAGAAGATCTGTCATCATAAAGGACAAAGAACAAGAAGAAAAGCGTCACTACGAAGATTGAAATCATAGGGATAGGATAGGGGTTGCCTCTACTAGATTGGTTGTCTCATATTTGGGGAAGAAAGTCCTCGAACCCTTGACTTTATATGATTATCTTTTTGTCCCTCCGGGGTCTTATGAATATAATGGTTGTGATTTCGGCTACATTTTAACTATTTCTGGTAATAACGTAACTAATTATAACCAAGCATCTAGCTGCGATCTTGATTCCCAAAATGATCCTCAAATCATACTCGAGTTTGATGAACTCATTGTCAAGGCCAAAGAAGAACTCAATAACACCGCTTAGGACAACACCGATAACGAGGAGCCAATTCTCGAGCATCATGGTACACCACTTTCCATCCACTTA
>NW_018245582.1:2714-3175 GCF_001263595.1 Phalaenopsis equestris
AATGGCCGGGGGGGGCAGCCGACGCCATGGACGTCGCCGACGGTGAGTTTTTTCGAGGCTACAGGACAAAATCTCCAGAAGGCCGTAGATGGGGCCATCGAGGCCACTGACGGTGGGATCAACGGTTATGTGTACTTGTACAATGGATAAGGCCGAATTTTGGAGGGGTGCAGAAGCAACTCCTGGGAAAAGCCATCCACATCTTTAAAGAGAAGATTTTGGCCAAAAATAGAAGAGTCCTGGAGGTTAGATAGGTTCCATTAGTGTGTAGAGAGGTTGCTAGAGCGTGTAACCGTGAGGAATTCTTTGAGAAATTGTAAGAGTGGGGGGAAAGTGAGAGATTTCTTCCTCCTTCCTACTTTGAAGAGGAATTCTGTGTGCTGTAAAGAAAGGAAGAGATTCAGAGGAACTTCAAGGAGTGTTCTTGGGGAGAAATTTAGAGATAAATTATTTACTTGTTA
>NW_018245582.1:5048-5910 GCF_001263595.1 Phalaenopsis equestris
AATTTATGGATGTTCAACCTTCATATGAAACCTTAAATGCTATTAATAGACCCAACAACCCATATTCGAACTATTACAACCCAGATTGGAAGAATCATCCAAATTTTAATTGGAATAACAATTCTTCTAGAAATCAACAATGGGCAAACAACTCAATAAACCCATTAGGATATTCATCCAACCAGTGAAATATTAACTATAGACCTTCGTATCCTCAAGGATTTAACGGTAATACTCAAATTAATGAGAAGAAGTTATCTATGGAAGAGTTGATATTTAACATGAGTCAACAATTACAAAATGAAGGAAATAAATTACAGATTCAAAAAAATCAATTACAACATCAAGGAACTGCTATTAAGAATATTGAGAACCAATTAGGGCATATCGCTACTGCGCTTAGTAACTGAACATTAGGAACTTTTCCAAGTACTGTGGAGCCAAATCCTAAAGATCAAGGAAAAGAAAAAATCAAGGTGATTCAATTACGAAGTGGAAAGTAATTGGAGACAAGAGTGCAACAAGAAATAGAAACTGAAAAAGAAAAAGTGGATACTGAAAAAAAAGGGATCATGAATACCCAGATTTAGAGTATCCATTTACACCAATGAAAATTACTGTGGAAAAACCTCCACCACCGTTTCCTCAAATATTGAAGCAACATAAACAGAATAAACAATTTTCAAAATTTTTAGAAATTCTTAAGAAGTTAACGCTGAATATTCCCTTTGTAGAAGCTTTAGAGCAGATGCACAATTATATGAAATTTATGAAAGATATTCTGAACAAAAAAAGGAAGTTCATGGATAACAAAACTGCTGCACTTAGAGAAGAGTGTAGGGCAATTATTCTGAAAAAGCTT
>NW_018245583.1:0-1576 GCF_001263595.1 Phalaenopsis equestris
ATCACCACACTTATTGTAAAAGAAATATTGGGTCGGGTGTGGCATAAATAGATTAGGCGGCCCACCAATCTTTTGTACCTCTCACGATCAACACGCTCTCTTGCCTGTGCACTCAACTTGACATTTTTATTAATTGGAGAAATTGCAAGTTTGCACCATCACATATGTTCCCTGTTGGTAGTGGTACAATCTCCTATGTTTGATTTTTATTAAGAACCCCAAGCTGTTTATGCATCACCACTTTCCATTTGGGATTCTCCTTAGCAACCTGCCAACACTTTGGTATAGTGACAGTCCAATGATGTAATAAATGCTCCATGCAAATGTGAGATATTAGAATAAGAAATAAAGCTAGCAATGTCAAGTTTCCACCCATAACGATCAAGAGGATGTTCTACATTGTTGCGAAAAGTCCTCCTTAACGTTGTGGGGTTAAGAGAAAACGGAGGAACAATATCACCTAAGAGTTGAACCTCAGTTTGTTTTTTCCTTCGTACATACACTCTTAGCTCACCTTCAGCCTGAATTCCACCGCATATGGGTTCAAACTCCTCGATTTCCGTCTCCTCGATTGATTCATCCCATATCATAGGACATGACATTGTTCCTTGTTCCCACTTGCACCACTACTCACTCTCCCTTGCCGCATATCTTCAGTGTCTGTTGAGTCATCAAAGGGTGAATTCACCTCCAGAATATAGTATGGTTCAAACTCTCTAAATGACACATCCATACTCGCAAAGGGTCTCTTCTCAATCAGGCTCCAGTAGACACAACTCTTCTGAATAGCAGTATAACCCACAAATACACATTTCATAACTCTGGGATCCAATTTCCCTATAAATGGTCTGTTGTCTTTCACAAAGCATACACATCTAAATACCTTCAATGGAAGGATCTCACTATTGTCTCCTTTCAACATTTGATAATAAGACCTCCACTCCAGCACTTTTGAAAGCATCCTGTTAATCAATTGAGCGGATGTCAACATTGCTTGTCCCTATAACTGTTGTGGGACATTCATTGTCATCATCATGCTTTGGGCTACCTCTACAAGATATTGATTCTTCCTCTCTGCTACTTTATTTTGTGCTGGTGTCTATGAGTATGTGATTTGGTGTTGTATCCCTTGAGTTGGCAGGTAGTCCCCAAATGCTTCGTTGATATATTGTCCCAGTATCAGATCCCAGTGCCTTCACAACTGCACCATATTGGGTCTGGATTGCTTTGTGAAAATCTTTAAAGCAAGCAACCTCCTCACTCTTCTGTCTCATCAAGTATATCCAGGTAATACGAGAAAAGTAGTTAATAAACATGGAAAAATAACGATAACCATTCGTAGAGCAAGTAGAACAAGGTCCACATACATCAGAATGTATCAAATCAAACACACGAGAGCTCCTCTTCCCAAAACTGACTTAAGAGCTCCTCATGAGCTTGTCAAACTCACAAGCATCATACACCAATTTCACCTTATTTGCTTTTTTCCTACAATGATGGGTACAAAGGACTCACAAGACTAAACTAAGAGTGTGTCATGCGCCTGTGATGTAGCAGCAAGACATCCTCCACACTC
>NW_018245584.1:0-1660 GCF_001263595.1 Phalaenopsis equestris
GTATATATAAATACAAGAGTTTAGGTGTTACGTATGAATTGAGATTCATTTATCTTTCTATGTAAAGCAAAACTGAGAATTTCATATGATTTTACATAGATTTACATACATTCCTAAGGCTTAATAAGAATAGGGTGATAAATAGTAAATATATTTTACTGAACGGGCATTTACATGCATACCACATTATTCTTTAATATCAATTACATAGAAAAACACTACTAATATTAATTTTCTTAAAGTGAAATACACATTTTTATGCATAAACTTATGACACCGAACTATTATAAATGTAAATATTAAACTTTAGATTCTAGATATGTAAATATATTGGAATTGTGTATATTTAATAAAAAACCTTTTGTTCATCTAAATTATCTTATTTCTTAGAGGAGAGGTATGCCATGATATTTTTGGCAGGACTTCTCTTTTAAGAGATAAAGCATTTGAATGATAATACGCAAAAATTTAGAGTTTTTTTTTTTTTATTTCTTTTCAGCATTTAATTATGAGGCATTTACACACATACCACCCAATTTCTATGTATTTACATGTCTGACACCAAAATTTTATTTTCTTACATTTATACCACCCAAATCTTTCATATTAAAAATCACCATTATAAGTTTTAAGAAAGTAGATTTCATTCATAGACATGTAAAATCCGAAGTTTTAAGAGTTAGATGGGTAAATTCATAGGAATTGAGTGGAATGTATGTGAATCTTTCTTCACCATTCCTTACAATCCGAAAGCATCTGTTGTTAATCATGCTAAAAAAGAAAAATTATTGCATACGGTCATGATTTATTTCGGTGGCTCAAGGTTGTGTGTCATGAGGTTGGTCGATGCGTCTACTTTGAAAAAAATAATAATGAGTGCATCACTAGCCCGTCGGCTCCTAAGAAAAAAATGTGTTTTCTTTTCTTCGCTCTTTAGGAAGGAGCTTGCGGTTCCATATCAAGCGTCTCATTAGCAATTTCCCATTTGTGAGATAAACTAATTTATTCTATTTAGTTATTCTTAAATTGTCAATGCAAAACATGACGTAAAATCCCATACAAGAAAAAATAAAATGGATTTTATCCGATGGATTTACCTCCAATTTTCACTATAAATAAATACTCAAATAATAAAAAAGTTGGTTCAAACTCATAAAAAAATAGCAACATTTTAAATTGAAAATATCGAAATACATCTTTTTATGCATTTGTAAGTTGGTATATTTGTAAAGATTAAAGTTTAGAAGTTACGTCATGATTTGCTGATGCTAATGATATATAAAAGTTATTTGTGCTTTTGAAGTGATATAATTTCAAGGTTGCCTTCTTTCTATTTATCTTTATCGTATTTCCGTGACGAGATGATTCGCTTAGCTCCTTTGCATGCCAAAATTAGATATGTACGTGAGTCTTCCATTTTATTCAAAATCCGAACTCATATGATCAATTACGAAAAGTAATATATATAACTTAATTTGATAAAAATACTGGGCTTATTCATTATTTTATTTTGTATATCGTATAATTGTGTTATAGTAGAAGGGGCATCTATAACTTTCAATACATAGAATTTCCTTATGCTCTCTTGTACATATTCTCATATGTCTGTCACAGGTCTGGCTCTGTTGCATGGTTCTGCGATGTTTGTTCTTAGTTTGGA
>NW_018245584.1:2858-3849 GCF_001263595.1 Phalaenopsis equestris
GTCCACAAAACATCATTTGATCGAGTGAATATCTTTGTGTTGTTCGATGGAGTGGTCTGAATTTCATTCTGATTTCCAGAGAGGCCTCTCCCTGACTCATATAAATTGAGTCAAGCCCCCTTCATGAAGAGAGACCTAGACCTTGAAAGAGAAAAAGACTGGAGCTTAGAGAACAAGGAACCGAGGTATGGTGTTATATACCGAAAGTTCAGCGAGCGCCACCATTCCTACAGTCGCCGACTACTGTCGACCACCACTTCCCAATTGCCATTAGTCGCCCTCTACTCATTGCAAGGAAACCTCTTGAAGAATCACAACATGCACTATGGAATCTCGACGTACGTTGTGGAGTAACAAATCACTTGATAGATCAACATGTTGTCCTGAACACTATGCAACGACCCACCATGAAGATGTTGTACTGAAATTCTAGTAATCACTCCCAACTACATTTACACCCGACTGTTGTGCAACAAATATTATACCTCAAGGAACTATGTGCTATGTTCCCACCTGTGACAAGAACATGCACATGTACTCACAAATTCATAGTAGATTGTTCTGACTCGATCAAACCCTATGGCTTTTTTCTGAGTTTTCCAGTTACAAAATTTTGGTGTATATACTCCTCACTTTTATTATCTTAGTGCATGTTGGATTCTCACAATACTGAAATAATAATTCATTATTCTGTCGTCGTGAATTCTCTACCATGTATCAGTTTGGCGTAGTATGTCGGAACTACAATCCCACTATTGAAGGACTTGCAAAACTTATTGAATGGACACCAGTCACATCACTTGCAACAAGGGAGCATCCTGCTCCAACCCTCACTATTCCAAAGGATAGTCATGAAGCCAAGGACGTAAAGCCTCCGCCTCTTTCCATCCTGGAAGATGTTTTCTTGTCGGCGATGTGACTTGGGTCCTTGTTTAGAGGATTGAGTGTGTAAGATATGAGACAAGTTACAGAGGGATTTCAGGAAAACATC
>NW_018245585.1:0-524 GCF_001263595.1 Phalaenopsis equestris
CCTAGCCTCCAAACATTCAATGATGAAATCCCAGTCGACCATGTCATAAGCCTTCATTAAATAAAGCTTAAAAATTGCATTTCCCCCTCTGTAAGGTTTCTCCAAATCTTGCAGAAGTTCTTGGGCCAGAAGGATGTTATCCCCAATATTTTTGCTTTTCACAAAGGCAGCTTTGTTAATGCTGACAACTTGAGGTAAAACAGGCTGAAGCCTGTGGACAATGATTTTGCTTATGATCTTACTTAGGACATTGTTTAAACTCAGAGTTCTGTACTGCTTCCAGTTGTCCCTGATAGAGGTCTTTGGGATAAAAATAATTGTAGAGGCACTGAAATAGTTAGGGAGTGAGGTTCCTTTGAAAAAATGTTGAATAGCTTTGATCACCTCATCCTTGATGACTTCCCATGCATTCTTATAGAAGTCTGAAGTAAACTCATTAGGTCCAGCAGATTTGGAACTATCAATAGAATTCAAAGCTGATTTTATCTTCTCCTCATCAGGAATATCATTTAAGTGCAGATTAG
>NW_018245586.1:0-320 GCF_001263595.1 Phalaenopsis equestris
ATCTAAGGAAGAACGATGGGCGGAGACGAAGGGATGACATCGGGAATCGAGAACTTCAACGACACATATTTTGCTTATTGGAGGATGTAGATAGAGGACTACCTCTATGAGAAAAAACTTCATCTTTCGCTATTGGGAAAGCGACCAGAAAAAATAGACGAGACAGAATAGAATCTGTTGGGTCGACAGGTTATGAGGATTATTCGATTAATCCTGACGAGATCGGTTGCCCACAATGTAATCAAGAAGATGACTACTGCAGATCTCATGGCGGCTTTATCAGAGATGTATGAAAAGTCATTGGTGAATAACAATGTGCA
>NW_018245587.1:0-423 GCF_001263595.1 Phalaenopsis equestris
TATATATATATATAGTAGTCAATATAATATGGTCATGTTCAGCGATGGGAAGCGGAAAAGTTGCAGGATGCGTCCGGTCCCACCGTAAGAATTTTTAATGACTCGGAAATCTGCACCCTTTTCCTTTTACGGCAAAAATTTTAGAAATATTAATTATTATTTCATTTTCAAATTTATGAGAAGAGAAATGCATCTTGACTCACATAAATTGGCACATGTTCAATAAATATTATATGATGTTGACCCTCATTTATAAGAGAGATTGTGCGCGATGCGTGCGCGATGTGCGATCTCCACAGTCAATCAGCACAATCAATTTTTTTTTAAGTTGAAAGTGGGGCCCACCAAAATATATCCTTGCTGTGATCGACAATGAAGATCGTGTCCATATGAAATGATTTTTTCATTTATAGATATATACAA
>NW_018245588.1:0-1547 GCF_001263595.1 Phalaenopsis equestris
AGAACATTCAAATATTTAACATAGCATCAATAATATTATTATTATTGTTGTTGTTATTATTATCAACTTTTATGTGTGGCATACACTTACATGCTTAGGTTTATAATAATAAAATATGAAAAAATGTTTTATTGTTATGGATATGTAAATAAAAATTATGTGGCATGTACTTAATCTAAATGACGTTGAAATTGTTGTTATGTCTCATAATCTAAAAGCCGTTGCTATGCTGCTAAAGCACCTAATTGTCATTTTAAACATCAATTTGCTCCTATAAATTTGAGCTCATCTTCATGTCCTATCATGCAATCATTTTATCATTTTAATTAAGTTTACATTGCAAGTATTTTAATTACAATATAAGTTTCATTGATACCAAGGAAATCGTTGAAGCATGACGACAAACCGATCCAAAAAATTGATTTGTGTCCGATCAAGCACATTTTTTGACGATATGTTCTTTACCCTTATTTTTGTATGATAAAAAATTCACTATAAAATAAATAAAAATTTACTTATTTACAATAAAAAATATATATAATTTTTGAAAATTTCGAAAGCATTATCATTTCTTGTATGTCAACATGAATCTCATTTAAATCATGAATCAAGTTAATTACCATCAATCATACTTTTTAGGCTTCATTAAAATTTCCATGTAGAAACGATGTTTTAAAAACAAAATAAAATTAAAACACCCAAAATGGGCCCTAAGAAATGCATGGTTAGGTTCTAAATGTAGCCATCATGTAGGAACAAAACAGATGTTTATCACTGCATGATGGTATGACATCTCATTATACAGCCATTGTATGAACTCAATCAATATTAACTCTGGTAAGAAAATGTACACAATCTTAACCACACAATACAAATATCATGTACATAAATCATGATATGGAGAAAATCTACACTTTACAGGGGAAAAAAATGAAAAAAAGAAAAATGCAATACCTCTCTTCATGAATTCCAATGAACAATAATCATTGAGAAGTACAAATAAACAAGATTATAGTAATAGCTAATCCTTTGCTGAAATGTGAAACCAGAGTATATCAAAATAATAATGGGGCAATTACATACAGACCACTCCAAACTTTGTATTTACAAATCAACCGCCCTCTTTCAACTATTTTTCAAATTCCCGCTCAAATACCAAAATTCATGATAAAATCCCAAGCCATATCTTTCATTTGTATCAAATTCTCAAAAATATGATCTTGGCACACATAAATACATCAATTTGGTGGTTCAAAAAAATCACATGGGTGGTTAATTTGAAAATATCAATGTTCCGGGTGGTCTGTATGTAATTATCCCAATAATCTTACACACGGAGGAGTAACTGAGTCAAGCCAACTCGTGTGCCGGCTCGGTCTCGGCCTGATAAATAGCTGCTCATAAACTGAGCTTGATGAGCTAACAAGCAAAGCTCAAGCCTGACCCGACACTACTCATTACTCACGAGTCATCTCCTTCAACAAAAAATATAATCAGAATAAATTAAAATTCAAAAATTTATCTTTATATTAATAAAAAAGCTAAAA
>NW_018245589.1:0-367 GCF_001263595.1 Phalaenopsis equestris
TCTTACCTAGAGATGATAAAATCCGGTGTAAAAAAATCTTGAAATCGCCTCCCAATCCAAGATATTTCAAGCACTAGGTCAAAAATGACGTTTTTAGGAGGAAGGGGATGATGAATAGTGGCAGTTGACTGGTCAAAATTGCGGTTAAAGATGTTTTTTTGTGAGCTCGCCGTCGACGGGGTCAATGGCGCCGTTGGCGCGCTCCATTGGAATTAAAATCCTAAGTCTCGGGTCTCGCCGTCGGTGGCATTGAGGGCGCTGTCTGTGGGCTCTATTGATTTTGTCCAAATTTCGGATTTTTGTGATTTCAATCAATTTCAAGCCTAAACGATATTTTTTTAATCATTATAGACATAATTTTAAGTGA
>NW_018245590.1:0-1006 GCF_001263595.1 Phalaenopsis equestris
CCAAAAGTCGAACCTCTATTCGGCCTACATTGCCTTGCGCATGTGTGCTTCACGCAGTCCCCAAACGGCTGCAATGCAAAGTACACTGCATGTACTTTGTGACATGTCACATGCCATTCAAATCACTGGAACTCATTGTCTTCCAAACTCTTCTTTAAAGAAAAAAAGAAATTGAGTCGAAAAAGTAATAGAGGTAAGCGTTACAAGATCATTAATTATTATTATTATTATTATTATTATTATTTTGAGAAGGAAATGACAGTAGGCCTTATATTATGAAGGCTATTCAATTAAAAGGCACCATCGATAACAAAAGAATTATGTGGTTCCTAACGTGTCATACAAAAATTTGCAATCAGTGTTAGATCTTACATGTTGATCATTTAAGTGTGAACAAAAATGAAGAAATTATAACTAAATTTGTAACAACTACTTTAACCTTGAACTTATTGATTTAGATAATGTATTATAAGTTATTAAAAGATAAATACTTTTGTACGCTGATAAAGATTCCATGGTTATTGATGATGTATCGTTAGATAACAAATGATTTTGGAGGATGAAGAGAGTTTCACCATCACAATTACATATGGGAGATCTCAATGCCAACTTTTTTATGCAAAAATTTAAAAACAACAAAAATCAACATGAAAATAATAAAAAATTTAATATTTAATTTTACGGTACTTAAACTATTAAAGATAATTACGGCCATTATTTTAAAAATATTCTTATTAAATTTAATGGCTTAGGGAAAAGGAATATGTGATTGAAAATGATGCAGAAGATTGAAGGATAATAATATAAGTGAGGATGATAGATACGAGAAAGCAAACAATTACAATGACTGTAATAAAAACCCTCTAATTAAGAGACGGGAAAATTTTTAATTCAGGATCTTAAGTTATAACTAGTTAATTATAGTATATGTTTACTTGCTAATTTTAGAATTCTCGTTTATGTTTACTTGTTTAACTTGAACTTCTTGCTTGGCATTGACTGTTTG
>NW_018245591.1:0-312 GCF_001263595.1 Phalaenopsis equestris
TCCATCGAGCTCAAATTGCCTTGAATGTTGCCAAATTTGTTCAGACGTCCTCGAATCGTGAAAATAAGTGCCCGAGCGCATCTGAAACATCGAATTTACCTAGAAATGACACTCACATTGTTGTTGTTTCGTGCACGAGTTAGCAGCACGTAAATCAAGTTGCTTAATATAAATATATAAGGGATGATGCCCTAGCAAAAAAAAGAGGATCGACCCTCCTCCCATTTTGGTCTGGAGACTAATTGCGCTCTTCTCGTGCGTGAAACCCTCCATCGCGGCCCTCTCACGCTCGCGTCCCCACCAGCAAGCTCA
>NW_018245592.1:0-1976 GCF_001263595.1 Phalaenopsis equestris
GACTCTTTATGAATCTTTTTGTAATAGAAACAAAGCAAAATAAGGTCATATTTCTATGGTTTTTCATCTGACATGTCATGTCTGGTGTTTTATGTTGATGATACATTGCAGTAGGAAGCCTCATACTGGGACATGATGTTTACTCTTTAAAAAAAGGTTCTAGCTTTGCACCTGAAAGTTATCAAAATTTCATAATTAGACCTAGTGGGACCCTTACATCTATACTATTGTTGGATTTGCACCGAAATACAAATATTTGTGGATCATTCCATTGCTGCAATATCTATTAATTATAATGAAGTACCCAAAAAACTTACAATCCCTCAACACCTGCTCCAAAGTATACTCGAAATATCGACACGCGGGGGATTCTACGTTGGGTTGGGGATGGTCAGAACATGTATTTACCTTTACATTTGTTAATACATTTATTTTTTTGCTTTGTAAATACAATTTGTGTGCTAATGTTTTGTAAATACATGTATTTACATTTGTTAACACCTAAACTTTGTTTTTCTTGCATTCATATCACCCAAGTCTTTCATATCACATCTAAAATATCACTATTTAACCCTTTAAAAAGTGAAACGCATTTTTTCATGCATATGTAAGGTGACATGTATTTAAAAATTTTCATGAATTAGTGGTTGCTCGAGTTCTCAATAGTTTTACCGTGCCATATGTAAATGCATCCGTTCGGCAGTTCAAAGAAATCAACTGGATGATTAATTTGTAAATATCAATGTTTCGGGTGGTCTGTATGTAATTATCCTTTTTTTTTGTTTTTTTTTTCTTTTCATTTTAGTACCGTTAAAGAGGATATTTACAAACAAAAGCCTTATAACCTTTTCATGAATGCTGTTCTGTTTCAGGTTCAAATTTCAGAACTGTCATTGCTAATGAGCTGAATGGATTTCTGTGGGTACTGCTCTTCTGCCACTGCAAACAACTTTATGAAATTTCATGTAATATCTTTTATCATTATTAATATTATTTTTTTTGGCCTTTTTTTGGGGTGAAATATGTTGATATAAACCATCCAATTTTTACATTAATAATATACATAACTGTAGCATCTGAAACACTAATGCCCCCCTGCAAGTGAATCTGGGATGTATCAGCTTATTTACATTTTTTTTTTCTTTATATAGAAACCAATATTTTAGAATATCATAATATTGTGATATTTTTATGTGATTCTAATGATTTGAGTGTTATATATGTAAATATAAAAATTTGGGTGTTACATATATAAATAAATAAGAAGTTTGTGGTTTATGTTGAAATGCCCCTATTAGCATTTGTGGGAATAAGTCATTTTGTAGCCCTTTTTCCTTGTTAATTCTTTTCAAGGAAGATTTACATACATGCCACTCAGTTCCTATGTATTTACATATCGAACACCTAAACTTCAATTTTTTACATTCATACCATGCCACCTTACTTGTGCATAAAATGGTATATTTTTTATGTCATTTGGAAAGAATTGGCCGGTATGCATGTAAATATATGAAAGTTTAGGCATTGTCTTTTTGCATGATGATGAATTATTGTTAGGTTTTTAATGAAATAATATATTTTACTCTTTTTAAGTAATATTTTATGTTGAATTCATTTTAAATAAATTTTAATTAATATGAGTTCTTATTCAAAAATATTATATAACATCTTATTGGCTGGTGATGTGGCGGTCGGTGGTTGGTTATTTGGTCGTGCGGACGTCTGGACGAATTATTTTTTCCTGTTTCAGGGCCGTCGTAATTAATTATTGGTCTTTTCTCAACTCATTGTCACCTTTTTAATGTTAACTTTTAGTAGCTCGTGAGTGTTTAAATTTGTGCAATTAGATAAACAAATGAACACGAAGAAGCTCTTATGAAGCGGAGCTTTAAGTTGCCTTCAAATGCTCTGCTCGTCTTAGCCTTTCTCGAATGGGAAAGCTAATGGAGGAGAAGGGAAATCAAGAATTGAATCTA
>NW_018245593.1:0-1488 GCF_001263595.1 Phalaenopsis equestris
TTGAGTCTCTATTAAACGAGGCACGTATAGAGTTGTAGAGATGAAATTGCTTCTCCTCAGTTTCTTCTTCTTTCTCCTCCGCCCAACTGCCGCTTCAATAAGGAAGGTTCCTCTATATTTACATGGCCATTAACAAACATGCCACACAATTCTTATGAATTTACATATCTAACACCTAAACTTTGATTTTTACATTCATAACATTCAACACCTTCTCATCATATAAAAAAATACTACGACAACTAACTTTTAAAAAGAGAGATAAACATTTTCAAGTATAGGCAAAATGGCATAAACATAAATATCTAAGTTTAGGTGATAGATATACAAACACAAAACAATTATGTGGCTTCTATGTAAATTTTTCTATTTATATATCTTGCATATAAATTTTAAATTTTATATTTACACCCCCTTTTCACCTTTTAAAAGTAAATTATAATTGTACTGATTTGATTGTTATTAATATTAAGATGAAAGTTTAGGTATTAGAAATGTAAACATAAATTATATATTGTAACCTCATATGGGCAGAACTAGTGGCTATTAAGATTATGCTGTTTTGTTTACCTTCGGATCACTTTTGTTTTTTCTTTCCTCTATTTTTTTTTTAATTTATGTTTTGATTTGAAACAAAACAAATTTGATATGTTTTATATGATATAGTTAGCTTTTAAAATATTTAAATTATATAAAAGCGTGTTTAGGATAAATTTTGTTTTTTTTTTGTTTTCCTTTAATTTTTATTTATGTTTTGATTTGAAACAATACATATTTGATATGTTTGATTAAGATATTAAAGGCACTTTAAACTTTCAAAAATTGAGTTGAATATTTTTATTTGTTTTTAGAAATAATAAAAAAAATTAAAAAAACAAGTTATTAACATAAACAAATATGTTGTTAAAAACTAAGACAAATATAAAATTAAAAATAAAAAATATATATAATTGTTACCCAAAAAAAAGTAAATGTTGTTTTTAGTATTTCAAAAACATGCTAATATTTTATCAAATATAAAATATCTATTATATAAAAAAAAAACACCAAATAAATATTTTTTTAGAAAATTAAAAAATAATTGAATCCAAACAAACCATAAAAATTATTTAAAAAAGAAAAAATTAAACACATAAAAATATATATTAAACAAATAAATGTTTAGAAACAAATATATTAAAATTGATCGAAAACAAATCCTAAATATCATTCGACTGATCGGATGTGGACGTGGTGCATCTATCCGTCCCTTTTAAAGGAAAATGCATTCAAATCAATCAATAAATAAGGTTGTTAGTAATAATTGCATAATTAATCAAAGTTAAGAGATTTGGTATTTTTTTTTTCTTATGGTGTGGTCCTACAACTACAACTGTATTTTTTCTCATATAAAATGGAAGTAGATCAAAATAAAGGCTCCGGTGTGTCATTGGCCATAGCGTCTTAATGAGTATTAAAGTTTTGATATTTGATAATTGGGGCTTATAA
>NW_018245594.1:0-1494 GCF_001263595.1 Phalaenopsis equestris
TAGTTAACTATATAATTAGTAATATTTTATCATACGGATTAACATGCCACCAAAGAAGTTCATTCATGATGCAAGATTACACTTCTAGGATGACCCTTATTTATATAAAAATGTAACGATCAAGTTATCCGAAGATGTGCATCATTTGAAGAAACCAAAGAAATTATTCAAAAAAGTCATTAGTCTAATTTTTGGGGACAATTTGTGATAGATAGAACTGTATTTTTAATTCAGCAATCTAGATTTTATTGGCCTACATTATTTAAGGATGTTAATACTTATGTAAAAACATGTGATAGATGTCAGAGAGTAGACAATATTTCTAAAAGGAATGAAATGCCCCTAAATTTTACTTTGGAAGTTGAAATTTTGATGTTATGGGGTTCAGATTTTATGGGACCATTTATACCACCTTTCAGAAGCATATATATTTTAATAGTTATGAATTTTGTTTCAAAATGGATTAAATTTTTTGCTTTACCCCACTGTGATTCTCAAAACGTTGTAATATTTTTAAAGAAAAATATTTTCACTAGATTCAGAATGTCGAGTGCAATCATTAAAGACGGGGGAAGCCATTTTTAGAACTTAAGAATTGAAATATTAACTAAAAAAAAAGGAATTAAACATCAAATTATCATAGCTTATCATCCTTAGACCAGTGGTTTAACAAAAATATCTAATCATGAAATTAAAAGAATATTGGAAAAGACTATAAATCCTAATATGAAAGACTGGTTTGCTAGACTTGATTATACATTATGGGCTTATCAGACTGCTTATAAAACACTTACAGGAATGTCACCATATAGGCTCATGTTTAGAAAGACTTGTCATTTGTGAGTTGAACTGGAGCATAAAAAAAATTGAGCTATGATCCCGACTGTTTCTATACAACAGTATAACAATGTATTTGATTATATTTTTCATTTATATTTCCTTACTTTGCAACAATACCAAAAACTTGATCCTGGAGAAAATAAGAATTTAACTTTTTAATATATATATATATATTGGGAAACTACTCAAGTATACGTATCGTTATCAAGCAATATAAGACTTTTTGATTAAGACCCTAATATCGAACCCACGGGAATTTCATAATATGCATTATTAAACAAAAAACTTTCTTTTTTAAAGAGATAATTACTTAAATAATTAATAATTTTACAGTAGGTAAAATTCAATTCTTTTTAGTATTTTTGATATTTTGACAAAATAATAAAACTTCTAATGATAACTTGAGTTTATGTAAAAGAAAAGCACTTAATATGGAATATCTTTCTCCTTATCATAAATCAGTAATAAGTATAGGATTTCTGTTGTGGAAGTAAGAAAATTGTGTTATGCCAAATATGAGTAATATTATTCTTTACCCTTACTAGAGATGCTATAAAGAACATTGACTAATTTAAAGTTTGAATAATTCTGAAGACCGGCTAGGCAGGGAAGATACCAGCTCTCACTCTACAGTTCCCTCGATTCCCTCCACCT
>NW_018245594.1:2147-2415 GCF_001263595.1 Phalaenopsis equestris
GGTAACTCTTCAAAATGTGTCCAAATTTAATGTATTCTCCAAGGGATGCCTCCTTTCACAAGTCTTTTAATCATATTTTTATTTCTAGTGGTCTAACCACCATCTTTAGCCAATAGGTGCCTCAAATGTCCCATCAAAATTTGCCAAAATGAATTAACCTGTCAAATAACAGCCTCTGACACTTAAGCACGGGGCCTCTGGCGCCTAGGCGCGACCTTCTATGTTTCACCGATGCTTAAGCGCTGGATCTAGCGCTTAGGCACCAAAA
>NW_018245595.1:0-769 GCF_001263595.1 Phalaenopsis equestris
CCTAACCGGTGTCACTCTAATCAACTTTAACATGTTCCATATATTCTTAAAGAACTATAATCATAAGGCCACCTGTGTTAATATCATAACTTAACAAACTAGATAACTTAAACTCGTCATGACGAGGAGCTTGGAACTAGCATCATGGGCAGGACCATCTTCAACAGCAAAATCTTTCTTCCCCAGCTAACCCAATCTTCATTCCTAGACTTAAACATCAAAGCCATAGGACTTTGAGGTTGCTTGCTTATGCAACGTAAATCCTCACCTTATCTTTAGGCCTTTGTACAACTCTGCTATATAATACAAGCCCTAACTCGTCTTAGGATTTTGAGGTTATCATTCGTCATGACCTAAATCCTCACATTTTTTAGACTATTTGTGTGATCGCTTCACATAAGTGTAAGCCCTAAACAAGATAAAATTGGCATGATGAAACATTCAAATAACTTTCTCCTCAAAACTGAAGCCAAAAAATAGGATAGACTGGGAAGTCACTGAGGTTCTCCTCTGGATCTATGGCATCCCCTAGTTCTTCTTCCTTTGGATTCTACGATAAATGTTCTAAATTTGAGCCATTCCCATTTCTCTTATTTCATTGAAAAGTCATATCCTTTTGACATCTTTGAAGATAATATTTCTTGATTTTTATCAAGAGTTTTCTTAGGTGACTTCATTATCTAAGATGTAATTAACTATAGAGGCTTGCCCTCATAAGAATCTTGTCCAAACCTAGCTTAATATAAACTTTATTTAATCCTTTATATTA
>NW_018245596.1:0-934 GCF_001263595.1 Phalaenopsis equestris
AAAATTGTTTTGTGCCAAATATGAGAAATCATATTTTCTACTATCTTCTGAGCGCTATAAAAAACATTGATTAATCCAGAGTTTGGTCCCTAATTCCGTGATTAGGCTGAGAGGATACCGGCTGTCCCTTCAGAGCTCCCCCTACCCCCCTCTTCCAATCAACTCAACCAAATTGGGGATTCTAATCTGTCACATTAATATCTTCTAATTCTACATCTAACGAAGTATATTTCCTTATTTATTTGCACCCAATCCCATGGATGACAAACTCCATGAAATAAAATGTGATTCTCCCTTTATTGTAGAAATCATTTCCCCTTTTTCAGAACATATGTTTCTCAACACATTTTAACAATTCAATTGGTCAGATCAAAAAGTAAATGAAGATCAGATTTCAAATCATCACAAATTATCGACATTTAAAACTGTAGAAACAAAATCAATTCTTCACAAAACTATTTCTTTAAAGTAGGGAGAAGGATAAAAAAAAACTACTTAGAATTCATGAGAATGATACGATAAAACACGGACTTCATATATAAAAATAAGTTTACAAAAAAAAAAAAGAAATAAAAAATATAACTTATCTCACAATCCTTCCCAAGAAAATCCCTAGAAGTTCTCTCCAAGCCTTTCTCTCTTTAGAAGCACTCTCAATTCTCTCTTATAAGTATAATGAAGAAGAAATCTCTCACATTCCCTCTCCTAAAAGATAATCTCCAAGCTCTTAACTTTTTCTCTCTATCTCTCCCTCTTGGTTCACACACCACCTATCTTTTTTGGCCCCCGTCTTGAAGTTCTTCTCCAACTTGATTTTATTTTGGCCTGCCTCCTCTGAAAAGAATTTTAATTTCCCTCCAAAATTTAAAAGTCAAACCTTTGAAGAGTGAAATCCCTTCAAAGTAAAACATTCCAAAGTGTTTAGATGCATTGA
>NW_018245597.1:0-546 GCF_001263595.1 Phalaenopsis equestris
TCTTTAGACGTGTATGACATTTTATTTCAGAATTTTGTATCATTTATTTTCTTCCCAAGCTAAATCAGTCAAGTCCATCAAATAGTCGGGTTTAATAAATTCAGATTTACACATTTGATAGTATTTATGTTAAATATAAATATAATCATAAATCCTCTTAAAAATACAATACCTAACACTCTCTTAGACTGTCCCGCTTCTGCGCTCGTAAATCCAGCCATTAATCTGAAAAATTGAGCGTGGACACCGCACGCAAAATTTGTGTGCGTTGTCTGATCTAGACAGTCTAAGAGAGCCCAACTCTAAAACAAAAAAAAAATAAAAAATTGTATTTCAATTGTCCAGATCAGACACCGCATACAAATTTTTGCACAGTATTCGTACGCAATAAGAGACATCCATAACCCTCTATTTTCTTCAATACTAATAAAATTTTTAGATAAAATTTACAAAAAAAAAATTTGAATTCAACGCGCATAGAATACCTCGTATACAATCAAGGCATACCCTCAAAAATACAACCAATAAATATAACCACAAATTTTA
>NW_018245598.1:0-801 GCF_001263595.1 Phalaenopsis equestris
GTCACTCTCCTCCGAGTACTGATCGACACTAGATATTGGTGTGACACTATGCCCATAACGTATCAAGTGAGGTGGATCCCGCCTATAAAATTTCTTGAAATGAGTGGTCTCTGCTGTAGTGTGGCATAAAGTATTATACCAATATTCGACCCACACAATCCACTTAGCCCATAACTTTAGCATATCAAATACAAAAGCAATGCAGGTATATCTCCACACTCCTGTTGACCACCTCTATGTGCCCATCGGTCAGGGGATGATATGCGGCACTTCTCTTAAGGACTATCCCTTGCAACCTGAATAGCTCCTCACAGAAGTGGTAGAGGAACAACTTGTCCCTATCCGATACAATCGATTCTAGCACTTCATTCAAACAGACCACTTCCCGAATAAACACCGTCGCGGTTGACAGTGTAAGGATATTGCAAGGGAATGAAATGTATATACTTACTCAGGTGATCCACAACCACCATGTTCACCGTGAACTCTTTTGATAGCGGTAACCCCTCTAAAATATCCATCATCAATTCTTCTCGAACCTTCCCTGATAATGCTAATGGTTGTAGCAGCCTTCCTGGTGTTGTGGTAAAGTACTTGTGCAGCTGACACACATCGCATTTTGCCATCATTTCCTCCACATCTATGTGCATCCCTAACCAATAAAGCTCCATTGTTAGACAACCGTAAGTCTTCTGTACCACTGAGTATCCCCCGATCGCACAGCCATGAAACTCTTGTAATAATCTGAAAATATATTCTAACGTCTTGGGTAGCACGAATCACCCATGGTGGAGTAGTTGT
>NW_018245599.1:0-220 GCF_001263595.1 Phalaenopsis equestris
AGTTATTTGATAATTTATATTTCACTTGGTAATTGTTGAAAATTATATTATTTGATTTAAGAATTTTAGTTTCGCAAATTGAGAAAGGTATAACAGATTTATACTTTCTTAATTTTGTGGTTTAATAATGCTTGCTTGTCATTTAAATTTGAGCTTTTTGATGTATTATAACTATTACTATTGATTAAAAGTAGGGGTGTAAACGAGCCGAACACGAGCG